>NC_133772.1:155908175-155932374 GCF_003597395.2 Chelonoidis abingdonii | reverse complement strand
AGCGCCACAGCGCCGCCCTGCGGGGAGACGGGGCGCTGCCTCCGGGCCCTGCCGGGGCTCCAACCCGGCCGCGCTGCCTGCGCTGTCAGAGCCGCGAACAATTGTCCCCGCCTCCCTCACCTCAGCCCTGCCGGACCATTGTGATCCTCCAGCCGGAGGGTAAAACCAGGCCCGGCTGAGCCCAGGGACCTTCCAGACAGGGAAATCAGCCCAGCTTAGCCCCGGGCACCCAGATCCACCGACTCAGCACCAGACCCTCTTAGAACAACAGATGCGACGTCTACAGCCAGGGCTGGGGTGATCAAAAGCCCACAAGGCGCCTTTCAGGATCCACGGCTCCCACCCGTGCCTGTCACCCGCGCACTAAATCCCCCAGGCGCAGCTGGGTGGGTGAAACCAGACAGCCAGAATGGTCTCAAAGAACTGAGGCAGGAACATGATAAAAGTCTAAAACACCTGTGGGTGTCGACTTTTCACAAATGGATCGCAGCTTGAGTTCCTCAAAGGAAACCTGCCCAACTTCTTCAAAGGAATTTAAATTCACAACATTGCTAGATGCTCAAAATCATGGTCTTAATAAAGGCACTGGATTTATGGCTTATTACTAGGGTGACCAGATAGCAAGTCTAAAAAATCGAGATGGCAGTAGGGGGGCAATAGGACCCTAGATAAGAAAAAGCCCCCCAAATCGGGACTCTCCCTATAAAATCGGGACATCTTGTCACCCTACTTATTACAACTATAACCCACTAACTCACCTTTGTGTTAACTGCCCACTCACCGCGAATGGTCTCTTACAACAGGTTAATCATTTATGCTAACCAACCTGTTCCACCTTGTATTTAGCTTTGATACACTGGGTACTTTTCCCAGACCTGAAGAAGAGCTTTGTGTAGCTCAAAAGTGTGCCTCTTTCACCATTAGCAGTTGTCCAATGAAATATATCACTTCACCCGCCTTGTCTCGCTTATCTTCCAGAAAAGCCTCCAGCCTTGCCTTGAGACATTAAGGGATGGAGAATCCGCCACTTCTCTTGGCAGTGATTAATCACCCTCCTGGTTAAACAAGGGTGCCTTTTTAAAGCTGAATTTGGGTTTAAATTCCAGCAATTGGTTCTTGTTCTGCCTTTTTGTGCTAGATTAAAGAACCCTTTAAGGCCCTTGTATTTTCTTTCCCTGAAGTTATTGATTCACTGTAATCTGAACACCTCAGTCTTTTTGGTAAATTGATTGAGTTCCTCACCTCTCACTGTAAAGCATTTTTTGCCGGCCCTTGAATCATTTTTGTAGCTCTTTTCTGTGAGGCCAGCTCATACGTAAACCTATGTGTGTCAGCAATTTTTGGTGGTTATTGTAAACAGATGAAGTAAGTCTCCCCTGGCTTCAGCAGAGGTGTGGGGGATGGAGGGTGGAGTCCAAGGAAGATGGTTGTGGCTTCCACTCCCGGGATAGTTGTAGGTCAATTCAGACTCCAGCATAGTTAAGAGCAGCCTCAAGCTTCAAGGGGGCATCTGCCAGTCCTGTCCCTTACCCTCAAACCTGCACCCTATGCTGGGGACTGGAAGGGGGTGGTGCAGGGCTGGCTTTATTCCACCTGGCAATTTCCCTTGCAGTGGGGGAATACCCAGTTATCTGGTTTGTACAAGTGCTCAGAACTGAACCCATTCTCTTGGCTATAGCCGACTGTCCTAGTACAAAGTCACTGGCCTATGCATTTGGCTGTACTCATAATTAGAAATGGACCCAAGCTGAAAAGTTCAGATCTAGATCCAAGATTTCTCTAAAGTCCAGAGGATTCAGGGATCTAGTGTTTCAGTTTGGGCCCATCTCTGCATATTACTAATTTTAATGACAACTAATTGAAAAAAATATACAATTTCAGAAACTGAAGCCCAGAGCCAGGTGCTCTCCGGCCATTTCCCACCCAGCTGCAGTTCAAAGCAGCCAAGGCTGTCATAAATGACTGCTTGGGGCTTCCCATTGTATAAAAGGAATCCCCGGGGTCTCATGGTCAGTGTCATCACCCCAACCCAAGCTCAATTCCCTGCATCTGTAACCAACAAATTAATACAATATCCAGACCAAAAAAACCCACCCCTGTGTTAAAATAACATGACTTAGGTTGTGAAGTCACTCACCTGAAAAGTAGGAAATGCCAGGTTTAAGGCTGGCCGTGCAACTATGATTCTGCCTCCCTGTGCAGCCATCCTGCACATTGAATGAGGCAGGGGTAGTGTGGAAAAAATAGCATGTGATCTTGTAATTAAAGACTATTATAAGGTATACACAGAGGAGGATAAATTACACTTGCACAGGCAACTCTGTGTCTGCCGTTTCCTAACTTTTTGAGTACTTGACTTTGCAACCTTTGTAGTGTTCTTTTAATGTAGTTTTTTGCATGTCATTTCTTAGTGTGTTTTTTTTTAAAACAAAACCAAATTCTATCATGTGCAACTCCCCATCATGTCTTCAGCTTTGTCACACAAGCCACCATCACCTGAGCTACAGCACTAATTACATTAGCCATTTTGGGGAACGTGATTTACCTCAACCAGCAAACTCATGTTAAAACTACTAATTGCCTTGCCTACACTAGAATTTTAAAACATGCTCATTAGTACGTGTTAAAAATACACAGTTTTTCCTTGTGAAGACAAGGCCTCAGAGAAGGCAGTCTTTAAATGCAACAGTCCGTGTTCAAGAACACGTCTCTCAGTGTTAATGATCTTGTTAATTACACCTCCTGTCCCATCTCTGGTTCTTGGAAAAGACAATGGTGAAGAAGGTAGCATACCAACTGCAACACCAGAGCCAACATTTTAGATCTCCTGCAGTCAGTTGACAGACTTTGCTTCTTGCATGGCTATGGAACTAACCACAGTGATTGAAGATCAAATGTCCATGCTAATATCGTCAGATTTGTTGGCAACGTTGGCACAAATTAATCACAAGATGCTTCTGACTCACCTAAAGGACCTGGTAGAAGGTTATTAAATTACTTTAAACTAGCGTTGCTCACTCCTCTTTCATAGATCCCAGGACATTGAGATAAGCAAAATCTTGGACATCCCGAGAACCCACCTTTACACAGAGCTCCTTCCTGTCACTTCCTTTATGCAACATTTTTGTGAGATTGGTAGGAGAGACTCTGGGAAGTTAGGGATGGCAGTGCTATCAATACATGGTTGACACCCAACTATATGTCTCCTTCTCAATAAAGGTGGACAATATGTCTTCCTGCTGACAGAGTCTGTGAATTAGCAGGAGATCTGAATAAAAAGTACCTGACTTGAGCCCAATTTAGGATAGATGGAAGTGGAATTGGTTGTGACTGCCATGTGACCTCACCCATTATTGAGAGTTTCTGCTTTCTGTGGGTCAAAGTGCACAATCTCAGAGTACTATTCATAGCATTTAAGGCCAGAAGGGCCACTGTGATCACCTAGTGTGACCTCTTGTATATCCCAACCCAGAGAACTTCCCCGAAATGATTCCTTTTGAGCTACAGAATATCTTTACAAAATACTATATTGAACTCATCACTCAGGTGCCCAGATAGCAACTTGTGGCTAGAAATACTTTGTTTCCTCTTCTTCTAGATAGTCATCTGTGTCCATCTTTCCAGATACAGGTCTAACCCTGGTGATTCATGATCTTGTTACCTCCAGGCTAGATTACTTTAACTCGCTGTACCTTGGATTGACTCTGAGGGACACCTGGAAGCTATAGCTAGTACAGCATGCAGTAGCCTACTTCTTAACTGATACAAACCAACAAGACCATATCGCTCCAGTACTTCACATTCTACATTGGCTGCCAGCTCAGTTCTGGACCCAGTTCAAGATCCTGGTCTTTATCTGTAAGGCCCTAAATAGGCACTGGCACAGCTGTCTCGGAGATTACCTATCTTTTAGCAACCTCATACATCATCTATGCTCATGGGGAATGCTTTGGCTTTCAGAGCTCAGGTTTCAACTTATAGATGTACAGGCCAATGCATTCATTGCAGAGGTCCTTCAGTGGTCGAATTTGCTAGCACTAGAGATCAGGTCAAGTTTCCATCTTTCCATGCTCAGAGCATGACCCTGGACATATTTACACAGGTGTTTCCCAATTAACCATGTCATAAATTACTCTGGCAAAGCTCCCTTGGAAGCAGAACATTGGGGTCTGAACATTTTAAGAGAGCAAAGGGGAGTTCTCCCCTCAGAGGGGATGATGAGGTATTTCTAAATCTTGTGGGACATCCAGATACAATGATGGTCACATTAGAAATGGGCACACAGTTTGTCAGGATTTATCAACCCTTGAGCCAGTGAAAAGCTGTTTTCAAGTTGCTTTCAGGGTAAAGTCAATGGTTGAAGGTGTATCTTCTAGATTTGTATATCACTAGTTGAAAAAAAATCAGTTTCAACATGGCAACTGAACTTTTGATCAAAATCTGTGTGTGACTTTATAGCTTAGAGTCTTTCAAGAGCACAATATAAAAAACCCAGGGTGTGGGCGAGAGAGAGATTAGGGTTGGCAATAATGTGCACAACACAGTAAAGCATCCAGACAAAAACAGCATGTAATTTTCCTTCCATTTGGTGGAATAAATATCTTTTAAAAAATTAGGTGGAATACGATAAAATGAATCCTGATGTATGAACCCTGCATGTGTCTATTGCATTGACTGGATTAAGAAGCATGTGCTTTATGTACAGTCATACCCCTCATACATATCCATCATATTATACTAGCTAAACAAAACATTTAGGGCCTGATTTTCAGACTGAAAACAGGATTTATGTTCCTATCTCCTTGGGTGCTTTTGAAAACCCCACCCTTAAGCCCTTGGAATAGTATCACTGCTTGCACCAGCCATCCTAAGGAGAGTGAGGATCATGGGACCGACTGTTCTGGGTTAAACTCATAGGTGTCCTAGCTGCAGTCTAAGGTATTACGGTCTTACCCAACCCTAATTGTTTTCTATTTAGAGGCTCGGTTTAAATGAAAAGTGTTTTGCTTCCAATGCAACACAAATCATGTGCACTAACTAGAAGAGATTCACTTTTAATTTCCTCTTTGCTCTGTAAACCCTTCTGCATCCTGCATATTCTTTCCAACATAAATACATGCCTCTTCCTGCACATCCACCAAATAAGAGAAAGAAAAAAACAATTTACCCTTTCAGGAACTATATTTCCTGAAATAATTTTAAACAATTAAATATGTCCCAGTAAAGCAGCTGCCTACACTCCTAGTTATGGTACCCCTTTTACTACCCTTCTGCTTACACTCCTTCGTGAGAGTCACAAACACCAGTCTCAGTTTTCTGAATTTAGTGCTCACAGAAGATAGTTAAATGATGGCGTAAGAAACAGAACATTTCAATTTCCAGCAATAGACTATATTAATGTGTAACCTCATATAGAGCTTTACATTTACACTTTCAAATTAATCCTCTCCAAAACTCCCTGTCAAAATTCACGAAGTCCTATCACCACCTTTTTTAACCCCGTGATGAATACAAATCACTGCAGTGAGGCCTGATTTCAAACCCACTGAGATCATCAGAAAGAGTCCTGTTGACTTTGGATTAACTTCTTGGGTAGCCCAGTGGCTACCTGTGACTACTGGCACCACTGTGACTACAAACTTAGGCAAATGCAGGTTCCCGCAATTCAAGATAAATTGGAGAGGGTTCAGAGAGGAGGCATGAGAATGATTAAAGGCTTAGAAAACATCCCTTATACTGATAGACTTAACAAAGAGAAGATTAAGGAGTGGCTTGATCACAGCCTATAAGTGTCTACATGGGGAATGGGTTCTTCAATCTAGCAGAGAAAGGTACAGAGGTGAAAGTAAGCCGGTACAGTCCGGTACAGTGTACCGGCAAGAGCCAGTAAGCCGTGCTGGATCACATCGACTTCCACGGCAGGGATTGAAAGGGCTCTGGGCTGCCCATGACTGAGATTTAAAGGGCTCAGAGCTCCCCGCCGCTGCGGGCAGCCCAGAGCTCTTTAAATCCTGGCCGTGGCTGAGATTTAAAGGGTTCAGAGCAACCCATGGCTGCGGGCAGCCCAGAGCCATTTAAATCCCGGCTGCAGCTCCGGTGGCAGGGCTGGGGCCAGGATTTAAAGGGCTCAGAGCTTCCCACGGCTGCGGGCAGCCCAGAGCCCTTTGAATCCTGGCCTCAGCTCCGGCAGCAGGGCTGGGGCCGGGATTTAAAGGGCTCCAGGCTTCCCTCAGCGGCAGGAGCTCTGGGCCCTTTAAATCCCTGCCCCAGCCCCGCAAAGCTCGGGGTTCCCCCTGGCGGCCAGAGCCCCAGGCCCTTTAATTTGCCCCAGAGCCCCGGGGCACTCCCAGCCACCTCTGCAGCTGGGAGCCCCTGGTTGATTCAAAGGCTCTGGGTCTCCCAGCCACAGCTGGTTCCCCGGGGCCTTTAAATCTTGAGAGGCCACGCCTCTTCCGGATGAGGCCACGCCCCCCTCAGGACTTAGGCAGTACCAGTAAATCCTGTAAGTTACTTTCACCCCTGGAAAGGTATAACATGATCCAATGGCTGGAAATCGAAGCTAGACACATTTAGACTGGCAATAAGGTGTACATTTTTTGCATTGAGTAATTAACCATTGGAACAATTTACCAATGATCCTGGTGGAGTCTCCAGCACTGACAATTTTAAAATCAAGATTAGGTGTTTTTCTAAAAGATCTGGTCTAAGAATTGTTTTGGGGCAGTTCTGTGGCCTGTGTTATACAGGAGGTCAGACTAGATGATCACAATGGTCCTTTCTGGCCTTGGAATCTATGAAAACTGTCTTGACTGTTACCTTGTCCTCCCCACATCATTCTTCTCCCCACCACATCTGTATGTTCATTCCAACATTCCATATTGCCAGAATCCAAGCTCGTGAGCTAGGTTGTGCAGGGACAGCCTTTGTGCTACCCGGCTGCACAATGCCTAGCACAAAAATGGGTCCATAGGTACTAGTGCAATAAATCAGTAATAACAATCTGAGTCAGGAAGATCTGTATAATTATCCCCATTTTACAGGGAAACTGATATAAAAAACTTGAGTGACTTGCCCAAAGTATTTGAGTGTGGAATATAAGAGCTAGGAATATTAGGACCCATGAATTCCCTGATTCCCCTTACTATGTTCCACACTTTGAATGATACCACTTCTTTGACCAGAAGGGAATTATATTTTATGTTGCACCTTTCATCTGGATGCCTCCCAACATTCAATGGGATATTATGTAGTTTTACATAAGGTATAATTTAGGATTGGATAACGTGAGCTCTTTGCATGGCAGTCTCCTGTGAAAGAACACTGAAGGTTATTTTTATAACAGATACCCAGATTTATTTAGTAGCTGTAGTTACAAGAACATTTATGCAAATTTCTATCTGAGCAATACAGTTGAAGGGTGTTTTAAAAAGCAGCATAGGGTCTGAATGTACTTTTATTTTACAATTAGAAGCAAAGAAAATGGTCTACTTCTAGCCTTACTCAGAATGCTAGGAACTCTTTGGTTTGGAATGTTTTGACCGACTCTCCCACGGAACTTTTTCAAAGCATTAGGAAAGCTTACTTTATTCCCGTAGTGTATTTGGATAATAAAGATATTGGAAGCTTGGCAAATGCAGAGCTTAAGGATTCATGAATCGACAGCAAAGCCTGCAGCTTTCCCATTTATTGATTCCTACAATATTGTCCGTGTTGTGGATTCTGCATCCAATTTCAATATCGATGAGAGGAGAGTTAGCTGTCAAGAAGGGCCACAGCATCTTCCCCACTCTCCACAGTGTGGCTTTTTCCAAAGATTTTTTTGGTTTGTTTTTAGGTGGGTTTTTCCTTCCCCCTCCCCGACCGGTTTTCATGCTGATTCCTGGAGGGCTCCTGGCAGTTGATATGAGTTGTGGACCTGAATGCTGCAAGGGAAATGTGAAAATGACAAAGAGGATATTGTCAGGCTTTCTGCACTAAGCACCCAGCCTTTCAATCCCATTCGACACACAGTGGGCTAGATTCTCTACCTGTTAAGCCTGCTTTGTGCCACTAACAGCATTAAATCTGGCTTAACTAGACAACTGAGGAACCCCATTGTCTAAGTGAATCCTCGAGTGTAGAGCCACCACAGAGGTTCTTATGCCGCCCAGGGGTCATACCCAGGGAAAAGGTGGTGAGGCCAGGTCATGTCTACATCCTGATGATCCTTGGCCACTGAAACCCTTAGAGCTGTGGCAGCTGCAGCAATGTTGGGGGCCACATACTGAACAACACAGAAGGTGCTGAGAAGAGACCTAAAAAGCATCCTTATGCCTGGGAAAGGGACCTCAAAGAAAGGGTTTTGCTTTCAATAGAAAGCCAGAGAGAGCAGAGTTACGGGACTGTGGCAGAGGAGAGGAAGCAGCCTCTGGGGAGGAAAAGCAAGGAGAACTGGCAGTCAGGCCTTGCACCTCTTCATTGTCTAGGGCCCCAAAGTTGGATCTTGGAGAAGAGGAAAGGTGTGAGCTCTTTTTTGACTGATGGCCCATTGGATCTATGCGCTGGAGAGGGGTGAAGATTGACAGACCCCCCAGAGGTGGGCTGTGACTCAGAGAAAAGCCTGAGTGATAGTTTGTGACTTTTGTTTACTCCAGTGATAGGTGGAGTTTTTGGTGTGGTGAAAGAGCTAAACTACCCAGCTAGCTAGCAAGGGGCAATGGAGTTGGAGGCATTGTCAGAAGCCAGTGGGGAAGGTCAGCAGCGGCCATTGATTACTGAGGCAAGCAGATGGTCTGCATGTCCATATCGGACATATCACATACAGCAGCTGTGGGCAACAGGCTGTACAGGCCTAGGTACGCCTGATTCAACAGTTTACTCAGATGCAGAGGAAGAGAGGTATTTAGGATTGCCAGTGTTGGTTGGATGCATTCCTGGAGGTTTCATCACATGGCAATTTTCCTGGAGAGTCCAGGATAGTCCTGGAGGATTGGCAATGCAAGAGATATTCTGTAGGGTTGAAGGCAGGGGAGTTATACCAGGGTAAAACAACGTGAGTGAGATCACAATCAGGCACTTTGTGTCCCATTCTCAGACAAGGGAACTTTCCAGTGAAATGTCTGGTGTAAGGCTTTGCCTTTTTCTAAAGGAAAATTGAGACACCAGTGAACATAATTTATGTTTGTGTCATATCATTTATGCAAACCTGTCTCAGGACACTGAGTGCAGCATTTGCATTCAAATGCAAGTAAACCATCTAGATTACAATATCTCCCACAGGTCGGACCTCTGCGAAAGGCAGGGCATTAGGTGACGAGGAATACAACAGGCAATTTCAGGGAGAATAACTGAGCTCAGGGAAACTGCTCAGGGAAATTTGCTTGTTTGGTTAAAACTAGCATTAGGAGTCTGAAATATACTGGCAGACTCTAGTATCCTGCACAGGGATACGTCTTTGCTTCCTGTTATCTGGTGCTTGAGCCCTGCTGGAACATGCTGTGGAATTATTGCAGAGTCATGCCAGCCGGTGCATTCAATTAGTTTCTGCCAGGATACAAAGGAGGGTTGGAGGATCTCCCATGAGCAAAGAGCGATCTGCAGGAAAAATCCTAGAAACAAACAAGCCTGGGGAACAAAAGGCTTTGGTGCATAGTTGACCGTTGTTACTGACTTACAATATAATCAAACTGTAGGAAGGGGATATGTTTTAACACGTGTGTGTGTGTCTCAGAACCAGATGGGAGCAGTGTCATGGGACAGAGAAAAGGAATTAAAACCATAAGGATCAAGCCGAAAGAATGGACTACCCTTCAGGTCTCAGCTCGAGGTACAACAGACTTTCCCTTTTCAACCTCGGGTGTCTGTTCTGGTAGAAAGGATTAGGCCAGGAGAAGCACCTGTGATCTCTGCTGTGGTGGGGGAAAATCACCCTGTGAGAGGGCCACTCTCCAGTGGCTTTATTACAGCAGAGTTTGGTGGCCCATACTCCTGTGAAGTTACTTTAAATCCTAATCCTGTCTGTGATGCCATAAGTAGTTGCTGTGGAGAGGGTTATGATGTCACAACCAGAGTGTGACTTCATGTGAGGAACAATTAGCACGAGTAGATAAGTGCCTAAGCAACAAAGATCTGCTTTTCATGCAAACATTTTTAGTAAGAAAAAACAGGGGCTGAGAAATCTTATGAAGGCCTCAGGGATCAAGAAATGCAAAAAACATACAAAAGCGGTGTCTGCCTGGAGTATTTTTCAATGTTTCCCGTAAACCTGACCCTTTAACACTGGGAGTAAGAATGCAGAAATGAAGCCACTCCTGACAAGGGATCCATCACCTATACTACCATATCAATCACATAAGAGCAGAACTACGCAAGGAAAGCTGTCACAAAAAGCTCTTTGAACTAGAGTCATCAAGATCTATCTCCAGATACAAAAAAGTCACTTTTGTAATGTCTCACGCAGCAAAGCAGAAGTGATGAAAGAGTAGAAGTTGACAAAGCAGAAGCGATAATATCTATGGAGAGGAAGGAAGGAATTAATTCAATCATTCTTTGTTGTCAAAACAGGGATTAATATATGACCACTGTAAGAACTGGGGCTTGCATAGTTTTCTCTCAATCTTAATGTCAAGAAAACTTTAATGCTAGCAACATTTTCATCAGCAGCAGAACATACTGAGTACAATGCTGTTGCTGGGAATTAATGTATTTTCAGACCAAACAGAAAATTTTCCACACTTGGGCCTTTCAGCCATCTTGTGGAAGTACTGCAGAGTGCACTTGGTTAATACGTGCAAAGCTGCATGAAGATGTAAAGCCACCTGGTTGAGTACAGTCTTTTTGTTCTGTGCCTGTACGGTGCCTTGCACAGTGGGGTCCTGGTCCGTGACTGGGGGTGCTAGCTGCTGCCATAATGCAAATAAGAATAAACAAAAGGGTGTTTTTGTAGATCACTGATTAGCAAGTGAGTCGGTCAAACCAAGGCAAAATTATGAAACTGCCCCAGCAAAGTCAGTAAACGACACATTATTTATTTAATGTAAATCTCAGTTGTCCCATGGATCTTGCTGTCTCTTGTGCCCCATCATATTCTTTTGGCTTCCACATTTGGTGGCATCTCTCAGCACTGCATTCATTCCTCAGCTCCATGCTACTGTTTCTCAATAACCCCTCCAGCGTGTGATTGGCCGGATCTTCACCCCTGCCCCGTTGCCTCACTCCTTGCCTCTCTCCCTGAACCAGGGTCAGAATGGGAAGAAAAATAATTAGAAAAGCTTCTGAAAGGCAGCAGCATGAGCCTGCCCTAGTGGGCAGATCACAAGGGGAATGAGGGAAAGCAAGGCCTGCACACAATTTGATCTAATCAGACTTTCCAGTTAATGGATTTCCTTTTCCTTCCTCCTTTTTCTTTCCAATTTTCAAATGTTATTGCCTTTCATTTTCTGTTTCAGTGTCTGCAATCCTCCCACAGTCTCCAGTGCAAAATGCATCCCTGAATGCCGCCTGTTTCTCGGCCACTTCAGAGGAGCAAGAGGTAGATGCAACTTCAGGCACTAACTGTAAAAATCTAAAGGGAAACTTTGAAAGAGTCTCAAAGCATGTTATACACTATCACTCTGTCCTGCTCCTTTGAGATAGCCACGCGTGGCCTCCTAGGGTGCAGAAGGATTTGGCTCCCTGACACGTGAGCCAATGCTTCAGAGAGCTGAAAGAATGTACATTTCACTGGAATGCCATAAATACCGAAGGGAGAACACTGGGTAAGATATTACTAATGAAGGACCAGCATGTGAATGAGAGCACAACAAAACACTGGTTTGGCACACACAGGCTGCCTGAGCAGAACACCAATTTACTTTTGATTTTTTCTCTTCCTCAAACCAAAGCTGGACGCGCTAGCTCAACCCACATACAGCGTGACAGATGGCACAACTGTTGTAAATTTCCCTTCAGTGTCACAGGTTGTATCACAGAACACAGTCACTCTCTCTGGCACAAAACATTTTGCAAGATACCAGCCTGCAGCTGAATTCCCATCTCCTGCCTCCAGGTTCCACCCATTCTCATCCTCTTGTTTCCTTGGTGTCCAGCTACATTGTCAGTTTGCCCCTTTGTGCTCCAGAGTGGCATTATTATTGATGGTTTGCACTGACATAGCATCCAGGAGCCCTAGTCATGGAGCAGGCCACCATTGTGCTTCTTGGTAGTCCATCGATCCGATGATGACAAATCTGTGCAGGTCATCTATTGTTGGTCTCATGGTGTGCCCTCTGATGACTGTACAAGCCAATCATAGAGGTGCACATTTTGCTGCAGATGGTGCATGGGAAGTTCGCGGTCAGTGGATTGTGCGCTGCTGATGCTCTGTGACATCGTTCGCGTGCCTCTTGTAGACGCCGGCAGTGTCTTCCTCAAAGGCGATGCAGGTATTTCTAACTGTTGCACGCCACTGTGTTCTGTCGCTGGCATTGTCCTCAAGATCCCTTGGTTTGATACTGCTGTACTGCAGATTGGCTTTGACGGTGTCCTTGTAACGTTTCCGTGGACGATCTATACGCCGGATGCCCTGGGAGAGCTCACCATACAGAAACTGGTGGGGGATTCTGTTGGCATCCATGCGGCTGACATGACCGGTCCAACATAGCTGTGACTTCATGATCATCATTTCGATGCTTGTCATCTGGGCTCTCTTGAGAACCTCGAGATTGGGCACTTTGTCTTGCCAGCAGATCTTCATGAAGTTGCGGAGGCAGCGCATGTGGAATGCTTCAAGCTGCTTCATGTGACGCATATGTAGTATCCATGTTTCGCACCTGTACAAAAGAGATGAGAGAACAACAGCTCTGTACACAAGCAGTTTTGTTGACATCCAGATGTTGTGGTGGTTTAAAACTTTGACACGCAGACAGCCAAGTGCCTGGCTTGCTTGGGATATTGGTGCATTGATCTCATTATCCAGTGATCCATCACTGGATATGACACTACCCAAGTATTTAAAGTTCTTCACTACTTTAATCTGAGTGCCATCAATGGAGATACTTGGGAGAGAAGCATTTGATCGAGGTGCAGGTTGATGAAGATCTTCTGTCTTTCCAAGGCTGATAGTTAGTCTGAAGAGTTGCGAGGCCTCAGCAAACTTGTTGACAATGTGCTGAAGATCATTTTCAGTGTGAGCCATGAGGGCACAGTCGTCAGCAAAGAGTGCCTCAAGAAGGAGTTTCTGCACTTAGTCTTTGCATTCAGGTGGCGGAGGTCAAAAAGTGAACCATCGTGCCAGTATTTTAAGTATATACCTCGGTTCAGATCTTTCATTCCACAGTTAAGGACACATGCAAAGAATAGGTTAAATAGGACAGGAGTGAGAACACATCCTTATTTCACACCATTGATGATGTTGAAGAGGGCTGATGTGGCTCCATCAGACAATACTTTGCCTATCATGCTGTCATGAAAAAGGCGTATAATCTGGACAAATTTTCTTGGGCAGCCAAGTTGTGTTAGAATGGTCCAAAGGGCTTCCCTGTTTACAGTATCAAATGCCTTTGTCAGATCTATGAAGACTGCATACAGGTGCATATTCTGTTCAATGCACTTCTCTTGCATTTGTCTGACAGCAAACACCATGTCGACTGTGCTCCGGCCAGGTCGGAAACCACATTGACTTTCAGGTAGATTTGTCTTGGAAATACTGGCTATTAGGCGGTTCAAGATGATGCAGTCGATGATCTTCCCACCAACGGAGAGGAGGGATATGCCTCTATAGTTTCCACATTCTGCTTTGCTGCCTTTATTCTTGAAAAGAGAGACAATAGTAGCGTTGCGGAGGTCCTGTGGTATGTTTTCATCCTCCCAGATGCTGATAATCACGCTGTGGAACGTTGCTAATGCTGCTGGACCTGGTGCTTTGTATATCTCTGCTGCTATCCCATCTTTTCCAGGAGCTTTTCTTGAACTCATCTGGCTAACAGCTTTCTTAATCTCACCTATAGTGGAGGGAAAATCAAGATCTGTCAGAGCAGGTTGTTGTGGAATTTCATTGAGGACATTATTATTCACGGTTGATGGTCTATTGAGAAGGTTGCTAAAGTGTTCTCGCCATCTTTCGTTGATGCCTTCTTTATCTTTAATCAGTGTTGTGTTGTCTGACAGCAATGGGGTAGTCCTTGGTTTAGAAGGTCCATACACAGTCTTAATAGCACTGAAGAACATCTTTGAGTTGTGAATCTCAGTGTAGTGCTCAATTTCTTTGGCTTTGCTCTCCCACCAGTTGTCCTGTACCTGACGGAGGTTTTTCTGTGTTTTGCTCTGAAGGTACTTAAAATGGTCCCGTTTAGAGACCGAGGAGGGGTCATTCTGCCATTCGATAAAGGCTTTTCTCTTTACTTCCAGTGCTGAGCATATTTCTTCTTGGTTCTCATCAAACCAATCCTGATGTATTCTTTTCTTTGGTCCAAGAGATGTTATTGCTGTGTCAGTCACTATCTGCTTGAACTGGTCCCACTTTTTGGTTACAGTACCGATCAATTGTCCGTGGGATGTCAGTTTGTCATAAAGACTCCTCTGGAAATTGTTGAAACACTGAGCATCCTTCAGTTTGGCTATGTTGAAAGCAGGTTGCACATGCTTAGAGCATTTGTGCCGAGAGGGAGCGATGTGAAGTTGAAGAGACATCCTGACTAATCTGTGATCTGTCCAGCACTCTGCACCTCGCATTACTCTAGTGATCATTACATCTCGGATGTCTCACCTTCTGACAATGGCATAATCTATCAAATGCCAATGTTTGGATCTAGGGTGCATCCACGTTGTTTTGTATTTGTCCGCTTGTCGGAACAGAGTGTTGGTAATGGTCAGGTCATTTTCAGAACAAAGGCTCAAAAGGAGTAGTCCGTTGCTGTTCATTTTGCCTACACCATGTGGCCCGGTTACTCCTTTCCAGTTCTCGCTGTCAGCCCCGAGTCAGACATTGAAATCTCCAAGTAGGAGTAGTTTGTCTGTCACAGGTGTGGCCTTGATCAGTCTGTCGAGATCTTCATAGTATTGTTCCTTTGAGTTGTCAGAACACGTTAGAGTGGGTGCATATGCACTGATGATGGTGGCATGAAGTCTGGCATTTAGTGGGAAGCGTAGTTTCAGCAATCTTTCATTGATACCCACTGGAAGATCTGGGAGTTGATGCATCAATGAGGTTTTTATTGCCAGACCAACTCCATGTATTCTGTCCTCTGTCTCAGTCTTACCCTTCCAGAAGAAGGTGGAGCCACTTCCTGGTTCACTCAAGGAACCTTCCCCAGGCAATCTTGTTTCACTTAATGCAGCTATATCGATGTTGTAGTGGGCTAGTTCTTGAGCAATGAGAGCTGTCCTTTTCTCAGGTCTTGCAACAGCTTCTTGATCCATGAGGGTATGAACATTCCATATAGCAATGGTAAGTTTCCTCAAATTTTTCTTTTGGTTTCGGCTGCAGGTTGGGTTAAACTGCCAGCTGCAGCTTGCTGCCAGTTGTTGTAGGGCAGGCAATTTTTAGGCCACCTTTTCTAGGCCCCTCCTTTATTAGGGTGAGCCATGCTGTCCTGAAGAGGGCTGCTCAGATGCTGCCGGGCAACTCTGCTGCCCCAGGTACAGAGCTGGACAACCACCTATCCACAGGCTGCCTGCGTGCAGGATTGGGACTACGACTCCCAGTGGTAACCTCCACACCTATCGCTTTGCCCCTCCCCATCGCCGCAGGACTTGGTGGTATGATGATGACTGTTTGATGATTGCACAGGACCTGTGGTGTGAAAGCTTTTTAAGTGGTAGAGCCGTTGCACAGGAGCAATCCCACTCTCTCGACTCTAGAAGCCAGACACCAATGGTTAAAAAATTGTCACGACTGGTAACTTCTTTGGTTGCGTGGATGGCCTTGACGTCTTTCGTCCCTCGTCAAGCCTTCACTGTCCACAAAGTGTTGTAGAACTGCCTTCTAGGCAGTTGGATCTTAGTGATCTCTTTCACCCATCCACCGGAGCTGACTTGCATGCAGGGTAGGCATATCCCTAATTTACTGAGGGTTTGAGTCCCATCAGTTACATCACCATTGTGCTAGATACTGTTACAAATACAGACCAAAAGCCGTCCTGCCCCAAAGCAGCTTCAATCCAAGTATAAGACAAGGATTGGAGAACAGACAGTCGGGGCCATACAAGGAAGCAGTGCGACCACATTGGTCAGCGTCATGATCGGCACTGGTCTCAGCAAGCCCAGCAACCAACCACTGTTGGAGCTTTCTGTAGACGTTAGGCGAAGGACAGTTATAAGGAGGATTCTGAAGAATATGAAGTGGCTTGGGGGATGTTCGCAGGAGCTCTCCCCAGTGTGATGGGCACTGCTGACTTCCAAGGAGCGGAGCTGAAGGAGGCTGTTAGCTTCAGGATTATTTGTTTTAAAAAAGGTAGGCTGGGTAGGGAGCTTGAATCTGGCAAGACGGCATTTGCAGGCACAGAACAAAACCAAGAAAGGACATTACCCTTTTTTTCTGGCAATGGCAAATGTATACTCATGAAGCAAGGTCACTAGTTGCTGTAGACCTGCCATCCTTAGTGCCCACGTATGTTCATCCGTGCAGATGCAAGTGATATTGCAATGGGCTGTGCGTTGGGTTCTAGTATTTGGGCCTCAGTTTACATTTCCACCAGTGGTTATGTGCATGAACAGGAAGAATAATCCTCTGTGTATGTTCCAGAAAGTAAATGCCATTTGTGACAATTTATATGTACAGTCTCCATGCATTCACTCATAAGCACAATATATGTCAAGAGCAACTTTAGAAGCCCAACATGAACCACAACCTTTCTACACAGCCATTCAATTTCCTGGAATAATCCTTGGAAGCAGATAGTGCCAGAAGATTGAGAGGCCCAATTCACCACTTGGTTACATACGTTTTACATCAGGGTGACTGCACTATTTCATCTGAGTCGGCCCAGCAGATAAACCTGGTATAAACAGGATGGTGAATCGAGTCCTGACTATTAGGGGAATCACGCGCCTGCTGTTACCGAAACCTGCGAAGGGGAGAGTCATCTTACATGTTCCCTGAGGTTCAACAGATGTCTTTCTGGTGGGATCAATATCCAGGGTGAGTGAGCTCGCCCAGAAGCACTCTTCCCCTAGGCTCCTGTGAGCTGGCAAAAGTGGTCCCTCACATTAGTTCTCAAGGGGCAATGGGTTTCTGAGGTAGCTGGGGCCCTGATCAACTGAGCTTTGTGGTTGTTGTGTTGATGGTATCTATCTCTCTGTATATGTTGGGATCATAGAATCATAGGACTGGAAGGGACCTTGAAAGGTATTAGTCCAGCCCCTGCACTCATGGCAGGATCATTATCTAGACCATCTCTGATAGGTTGTTGGTCTAACCTGCCCTTAAAATCTCCATGATGGAGATTCCACAAACCTTCTAGCAATTTATTCCAGTGCTTAACCAACCCTGACAGTAGGAAGTTTTTCCTAATGTCCCACCTAAACCTCCCTTGCTGCAATTACGCCCATTGCTTCCCGTCCTATCCTCAGAGGTTAAGAAAAACCATTTCTTCCTCCTCCTGTAACAATCTTTTACAATATGAAAATTATCATGTCCCCTCTCAGTCTTCTCTTTTCCAGACTAAACAACCCCAATTTTTTTTAATCTTCCCCCATAGGTCATGTTTTCTAGACCTTCAATCATTTTTGTTGCTTTTCCTGGACTCTCTTCAATTAGTCCACATCTTTCCTGAAATGTGGGCTCAGAACTGGACACAATACTCCAGTTGAGGCCTAATCACGCAAGAGGAGCTGAAGAATTTCTACTTGTGTCTTCGCTACAACACTCCTTTCATACATCCCAGAATGATTCTCTTTTTTTGCAGCAGTCGTTCACCGGTTGACTCATATTTAGCTTGTGGTCCACTATGACCGCTGATTCCCTTCTGCAGTGCTCCTTTTCAAGGCAGTCATTTCCCATTTGTATGTTGCACTGATTGTTCCTTCAATGGTGAGTACTTTGCAGTTCTTCATTGATTTCATCCTGTTTTTACTTCAGACCATTTCTCTAGTGTGTCCAGATCATTTGAATTAATCCTATCTTCCAAAGCACTTGCACCCCTCCAAGCTCGGTATCATCTGCAACTTTAGAGTGTACTCTCCATGCCATTATCTAAATCACTGATGAAGATAGACAGAACCAGACCCAGACCAATCTCTGCGGGACCCACTTGTTAGCCTTCCAGACATGACTGATGACCACTGATAACTATCTCTGGAATCGGTTTTCCAACCAGTTTTGCACCCACCATAGTAGCCCATCTAGTGCATTTCCCTAGTGGGTATTTCTGAGGGCACTCGGCTAGCTCACTGTGGCAGACTGGGGAAGCTGGAGGATGGGAATTAGCTGCCCATTTAAATGTTTTTGATTGCAGGGACTGAAAGTTGTCTGATACAATGTATATGACAGGGTGTTGGCACTTCTTTCCTGCACATGTGAGTCTGGATTGTGTGTTGTGTTTTCTATCTGTTTTTTGGGTGGGGGTGTCCCGCCTGGTGGTCTTTGGCTTTATGTGCGAGACACGTGTGTTAGAGGGTGTGGAACTGTGCTGTTGTGTGTGTGGGCTGTATATCTTTGAGCTGGGCTCTGAGTGCAGTGTGCGTATGGGGTTATGGTGCTGAGTGTGCTGGGCTCTGTGCACTGTGGCGGAGTGTGTAGGCAGTGCACACCATTTGTGTGTTGTGGTGTGAAGTTATGGTCACAAGCCAATGAGTGCACTGTGTGTGTGTGTTGTGGTGAGTGGTTCTGCGTGCATATCTCTTGTGTGTGTGTGATGTGTGTCTCTATGTACTGTATGTGTGTGTTTTTGTGAAGTGTGTATCTCTGCTGTGTGTGTTGGGGTGAGTGGTTGTTTGTGTGTTGTTGGGATGTTGTTCTCTGTGTGGGTGTGCATGGTGTGCTGATGTCTGACTCTGGTTGTGTGGTGGTGAGTGTGTCTCTGTGTTGTATGTGTTTGGGGCTTGTCGCTCCATGTATGCGTTGGTGAGTGTGCCCTTGAGAGTTGGTGTGGTGTACTCGGTGTGCCAGTGAAGGTACACGCTGTGTGTGTGTTTTGCATGCTGTGTTTCACTAGATGTGGGATGTGGTGTGTGGGACCTGTGGCTCGTATGTGTGACTGTGTTTGTTCACTGAGTGTGCTGTGTATGTATGGGGTGTGGGATTTGTGTGTGGCAATCTTGTGTGGTTGTTTTGTGGCTCTGGGTAATGTCACTGAGTCTGTATGATGTGCCTGTGTGTAGGGGTTGTTGGCTTTGTGTTACACGGCCTGTGTTTTTGGTGAGTGTGCATTGTGTGTAGTTTTGGGTGTATGGCTCTGTGAAGTGTGCAACAGTGTGTGTGTTTCGTGTGTGTTCTGTGTTGTAGTTTTGGGGTGTGCGTCATTGAGCATGTCTAGTGTGTGTGTGCTGGTGTGTGTGTGTACCAGGGTGTCTATGTGCAGTAGGGGTGTACGGGTCTGCGTCTCTGACTTTGTGTGTGTGTGTGTGTGTTAGTGCATGTTGGGTGTGTGTGGGTGTCTGGTTTTGTGTATGTCGCTGTTTTGGTGGTGCCCTATGTATTGTTGCTGTGGCTCTATTGTACGGAGTGTGTGGAGATATTGTCTTGGGTATGTGACTTGGATGTGTGTGTGGTGTGTGGCCTCCTGGGTGCTGTTGGGGATGTGCAGTGCATATGTGCTCTGGATCTGATGGAGTAATGTGGTGCATGAAGTATGTCAGATGTGTGTTTGCGTGTGCCTGGTGCAAGGTGCATTCTGATGTATGTATGGTCTGATAGCTTGATGTATGCAAAGTGTGTGTAGTCGTGGGTTGCAGAGGAGTGTGGCCCTGGATGATGTGGCTGGGGCTACTGTGCGCTTAGTGCTGGTGTTGTGCTGCATGTGTTGGGTGTCGTGTGCATGGTGTCAACTTTGTATGGGTGTGTGGGTGTGGTTTGAGTGTTTGTGGTATGGTGTTGCGTGCCTGGGTATGTACTGTGTGTTGTTGTGTGGGTGTTGGGGATGTGGCTTGGGTATGGGCACGTGTGTGCGTGTGCAAGTGCCAATGTGTGTGTTTTGCTGGAGTGTGTCCAATGTATTGTGTGTGTATTGGGAATGTGTGCAATGGTGTTTGGAGTGTGTGCAGGATTGTTGTATGTCTCCAGTGTCTGTGATGTAATGTGTGTTGTGTGTTTCCAGGGTATGCAGTATTCATGGTGTTGTGGTCTGCTGGTGTTCCTGAGGATGCAGGGTGTTCGTGTGTTTACACACAGTGCTGGATGTGGTCTGCAGGAGTGTGCAGAGCATGTGTTGTGTTGGGATGGTGTGGTGGGTGGGTGCAGTTTTGCATGCAACAATGGGTGTGTCATGGGATGTTGCAGTGTATGTGTGTGTGTTATGTGTGGCTCTGGTATGCAGTAAGGTGTGGCATGGTGCAGTGGTTTGTGCACTGGAGGGATGTGCAGGGGTGTGCACTAGAAGTGTGTGCCCAGGTGCACATAGTTGTGTTCTGGGGTCACAGTGTGATGTTATGGTATAAGGTTCAGTGGCTGTGTCCACTGGAGGGGTTGCAGTGTTGGTGTGTGTTGTGGACTGATGTGTTTTCAGCGTGTGGGTGTTGTGATGCGGTGTGTTTGTGTGCAGCACGGGTGGTGTCCCAGAGTGTGCAGTTTGAATGCTGTGTTGTTGGGGTGTACAGTGTGTGGATTCATTGGGTTTCCGCACGGATGTCAGTGAGTATGTGCAGGGGGAGTACCGGTATGTGTGAGCATGTTGTGTCCACAGGGTGTGCAATTTGGGTATGGTTGGTGTAGTAATGCACAGGAAGGGGGTGTGTGAGTAGGTTGTGTGCATTGCCAAGACGTTGTCTGGGCATAAGTGGGTGTGTCACAGTGTGGTATGTGGTGAGCTGAGGTATTCGAGCGGTGCTAGGTTAGTTATGGGGGCGTGATGTGAAATGGGATAGATGTGGCTTAAATTGTGCAGTAGCCATTGCACTGGAGGAGTATGCATGGGATGTTGCTGTGTGCGTGGGTGTTTCCTGGATATGCAGTGGAGGTGGATGCGCGTTTGGAGTGTGCCAGTGTGTGTGGCAGTAGCTGTTGGTGGTGTGTGTCCTAGGTGTGCAGTGCGGTGAGTGGTGGGTGTGGTGTGTCCTGGATGTTGCAGGATGTGTGCGGACATGGTGTCAGGGTGTGGGGTTGCAATGGCCGGGGTTATGTGTGCAGTGGGTGTGTCCAGGGTGTAAAGGTGTGTGTCACATGTGCACGCTAACTTGGGGTGTTGTCTAGCGTGTTGCAGTGGTGTGCCGTGTGTGTGTGTGGTAGTGCAGTGCTGTGCTCAAGGTGTGCTAATGGAGGCTTGGGGTGTTTCAGTTATGGGTGTAGGGGTGTTGCGGAGTGTGAACGTGGGGTGCCCGGGAGTAGTAGGCGTGTGTTGCAGTAGGTGTTGCGCTCGTTTGCCTGGGAAATGCAGAGGGAGATGCGCCGGGGAGTGATAGTGGAAGTGCAGTGACTATGCTTGGGGTGTGCAATGGGTGCAACAGGGGATGTCCTGGGAAGTACAGGGGGTGTTGCAGTTGAGTGTGCCCTAGGTTTTGCAGGAGATGTTGAAACGCGGGCTGCGTGCTCGTGGGGTGTGTAGGAGGTGTTGCAATGGTGGCCTGGGTATGCACATGGGTGTTCAAGAGAGGTGCAAGGGTGTTTGCAGGTGCGGATGTGCCCAGGATAGTGGCAGAGGGGTGCAAGAGGTGTTTGCAATGTGCGAGTGAACTGTGCCAGGGGTGTGCAATGTGTAAAGTGAAGTGCTGCAGTGAGCACAATGGGTGTCGGGTGCTGCATTGAGTGCAAGGGCGTTTGTAGTGCGTGTCTGGAGAGAGTGTTGTGGTGACTGTGCAGTGGTGTTGCAGTGTGTGCAGTGTGTTGTGTCATGTGTGTGTGCTGTAAGCACTAGGAGGTGTCCTGCAGTGTGTGTGTAGGGGTCAGTCAGAATCGTGTGCCAGAAACGGGTGCAGTGGGGTTGCAAAGAAGAGGGTTGCAAGTGGGTGTGCCCCAGGGTGTGCAGGAGGGTGCAGGGGCATGTTGCAGCATGTGTTCGCACAGGGGGTGTTGCAAAAGGTGTGCAGTGAAGGTGCAGGGGGGTTGCAGTGAGGTAGCAGTGTAATGTGCCTGGATTGTGCCAGTGAGGGGTGCAAGGGGTGTTGCAGTGGGGTGTCAGGGGTGTTTGCAAAAGGTGTGCACGTGAAGGTGCAGGGGGTGTTGCAGTGGGTGTGTTGGGGGTGTTCTGTCGTGTGTGCGCAGAGGATGGCCCAGATGTGCAGTGAGGGTTTGCACGCGGCATGTTGCACTGGTGTGTCAAATGGGTGTGCAGGGGTGTTGCAGGAGGTGTTTGCATTGGATGTGTGCGCTGGGGTGGTGCAGTGGGTGTGTGGGGTGTGTGCACGTGGGTGTGCAGTGGCATGTTGCAACGTGTGTTGTTGCCCCGGGAGTGCCGTGGAGGGTGCTGCGGAGTTGCAACGTTTGTGTGCCCCAGGGCGGCAAGTGGTGTGTCAGGTGTTGCAGTGGGTGTGCAGTTATGTGGAATGGTGGTGTGTCCCGGGAGCGTGCGGGTGTGTGTCGCGTGGTGTTGCAAGTGGGTGTGCAGTGCATGTTGAATGTGGTGGTGGGTAGCGGTGTGCGGGAGAGTACATGTTTTGAATGTTGGTGTTGGTTTGCAGTGAGTGCCAGTGGCAGTTGGACCGTGTGTGTGTGCCTGCGGGCGTGCAGTGGGTGCTGTTCACAGGTGTGCAGTGGGTGTGCAGCATGTTGCATGTTGTGGCAGGGTGGTGCCCGGGCGCAGTGATGGTGTCGCGGGTGTTGCAGTGGGTGTGCAGTGTATTTGTCAATGGTGTTTGCGCCGGAGTGCAGTTGAGGGTGCTGGGATGTTGCAACGTGTTGTGTGTCCAGGGCGTTGCAGTGGGTGTGATCGCAGAGTGTTCAGTTGGGGTGTGCAGACATTTGGACGTGTGTGTGCCTGGACGCGCGTGGGTGTGTCGGGGTGGTGCAGTGGGTGTCCAGTGCATTATTGCAACGTGTGTGTGCCTGGGAGGTTGCAGTGAGGGCTGGGGGATGTTGCAATGTGTGTGTGCCCGGGGGAGCATGCGGGTGGCGGGGATGTTGCAACTGTGGGTGCCCGGGGCGTGCAAGTGGTGCAGTGCATGTGAACGTGTGTGTGCCCGGGGCACGCAGTGGGTGTCGCGGTGTTGCAGTGGGTGTGCAGTGCCATGTGGAACATTGTGTGTGCCTGAGCGCCCAGGTGGTGGCGCGGGGTGTTGCAGTGGGTTCCAGTGCATGTTTGCCAACGTGTGTGTGGCCCGGGGAGTGCAGTGAAGGTGCTGGATGTTGCAATGTTGTGTGTGCCGGAGGCATGCAGTGGGTGTGCAGTTCATTGTTAACGTGTGTGTGCCCGGGGGGAGGCAGTGAGTGTGTTGCGGTGTGCAATGGTGTGCAGACATGTTGGAAACGTGTGTGTGCCTGATGCGCAGTGGGTGTGTCGCGGGTGTTGCAGGGTGTCCAGTGCATGTTGCAACGTTGTGTGTGCCCGGGGCACGCAGTGGGTGTGTCACGGGTGTTTGCAGTGGGTGTGCAGTGAATGTTGCACCGGTGTGTGCCCAGGGGAGTGCAGTGAGGTGCTGAGGCATGTTGCCCGTGTGTGTGCCCGGGCCGTGCATGGTGTGCCAGTGGATGTTGCCCGTGTGTGTGCCCGGGGAGTGCAGTGAGGTGCCGGGGATGTTGCACCGTGTGTGTGCCCGGTGTGCAAGTGAGGTGCCAGTGCAATGTTCACCGTGTGTGTGCCCCGGGCAAACGCAAGTGGGTGTGTCGCGGGTGTTGCAGATGGGTGTGCAGTGCATGTTGCAACCGTGGTGTGTGCCCGGGGGAAGTGCAGTGAGGTGCCGAGGTATGTTGCACCGTGTGTGTGCCCGGGGCGTGCAGTGGGTGTGTTGCCGGGTGTGCGTGGGTGTCCCAGTCATGTGCAACGTGTGGTGCCCCGGGAGTGAGTGAGGGTGCTAGGGATGTTGCTGTTGCATGTGCCCGGGGCATGCAGTGGGTGTGCATTTCATGTTGGAACGCGTGTGTGCCCCGGGGAGTGCAGTGTGTGCGGTGTTGCAGTGGGGTGTGCAGACATGTTGAATGTGTGTGTGCCTGAGGCGC
>NC_133772.1:155890504-155908150 GCF_003597395.2 Chelonoidis abingdonii | reverse complement strand
GTTTTGTATTTGTCCGCTTGTCGGAACAGAGTGTTGGTAATGGTCAGGTCATTTTCAGAACAAAGGCTCAAAAGGAGTAGTCCGTTGCTGTTCATTTTGCCTACACCATGTGGCCCGGTTACTCCTTTCCAGTTCTCGCTGTCAGCCCCGAGTCAGACATTGAAATCTCCAAGTAGGAGTAGTTTGTCTGTCACAGGTGTGGCCTTGATCAGTCTGTCGAGATCTTCATAGTATTGTTCCTTTGAGTTGTCAGAACACGTTAGAGTGGGTGCATATGCACTGATGATGGTGGCATGAAGTCTGGCATTTAGTGGGAAGCGTAGTTTCAGCAATCTTTCATTGATACCCACTGGAAGATCTGGGAGTTGATGCATCAATGAGGTTTTTATTGCCAGACCAACTCCATGTATTCTGTCCTCTGTCTCAGTCTTACCCTTCCAGAAGAAGGTGGAGCCACTTCCTGGTTCACTCAAGGAACCTTCCCCAGGCAATCTTGTTTCACTTAATGCAGCTATATCGATGTTGTAGTGGGCTAGTTCTTGAGCAATGAGAGCTGTCCTTTTCTCAGGTCTTGCAACAGCTTCTTGATCCATGAGGGTATGAACATTCCATATAGCAATGGTAAGTTTCCTCAAATTTTTCTTTTGGTTTCGGCTGCAGGTTGGGTTAAACTGCCAGCTGCAGCTTGCTGCCAGTTGTTGTAGGGCAGGCAATTTTTAGGCCACCTTTTCTAGGCCCCTCCTTTATTAGGGTGAGCCATGCTGTCCTGAAGAGGGCTGCTCAGATGCTGCCGGGCAACTCTGCTGCCCCAGGTACAGAGCTGGACAACCACCTATCCACAGGCTGCCTGCGTGCAGGATTGGGACTACGACTCCCAGTGGTAACCTCCACCTATCGCTTTGCCCCTCCCCCATCGCCGCAGGACTTGGGTGGTATGATGATGATGTTTGATGATTTGCACAGGACCTGTGTGTGAAAGCTTTTTAAGTGGTAGAGCCGTTGCACAGGAGCAATCCCACTCTCTCGACCTTAGAAGCCAGACACCAATGGTTAGAAAAATTGTCACGACTGGTAACTTCTTTGGTTGCAGTGGATGGCCTTGACGTCTTTCGTGCCTCGTCAAGCCCTTCACTGTCCACAAAGTGTTGTAGAACTGCCTTCTTGGCAGTTGGATCTTAGTGATCTCTTTCACCCAGTCCACCGGAGCTGACGTTGCATGCAGGGTAGGCATATCCCTAATTTACTGAGGGTTTGAGTCCCATCAGTTACACTCACCATTGTGCTAGATGCTGTACAAATACAGACCAAAAAGTCCCTGCCCCAAAGAGCTGACAATCCAAGTATAAGACAAGAGATTGGAACAGACATGCGGGGCCATACAAGGAAGCAGTGCGACCACATTGGTCAGCATGATCGGCACTGGTCTCAGCAAGCCAGCAACCTAACCACTGTTGAGCTTTTTCTGTAGACGTTAGGGCGAAGGACAGTTATAAGGAGGATTCTGAAGAATAATGAAGTGGCTTGGGGGATGTTCGCAGGGAGCTCCTCCCCAGTGTGATGGGCACTGCTACTTCCAAGGAGCGGAAGCTGAAGGAGGCTGTAGCTTCAGGATTATTTTGTTTTAAAAAAGGTAGGGTGGGTAGGGAGCTTGAATCTGGCAAGACGGCATTGCAGGCACAGAACAAAACCAAGAAAGGACATTACCCCTTTTTTTCTGGGCAGATGGCAAATGTATACTCATGAAGCAAGTCACTAGTGCTGTAGACCTGCCATCCTTAGTGCCCACGTATGTCACCCGTGCAATGCAAGTGAATTTGTCAATGGGCTGTGCGTTGGGTTCTAGTATTTTGGGCCTCAGTTTACATTTCCACCAGTGTTCTGTGCATGACAGAGAATATTCCTCTGTGTATGTTCCAGAAAGTAATGCCATTGTGACAAGTATATGTACAAGTCTCCATGCATACACTCATAAGCACAATATATGTAAGAGCACTTTAGAGCCCAACATGAACCACAACCTTTCATCACAGCCACTCAATTTCCTGGAATAATCCTTGGAAAGCAGATAGTGCCCAGAAGATTAAGGGCCCAATTCACCACTTGGTTACATACGTTTTACATCAGGGTGACTGCACTATTTTCATCTGAGTCGGCCCAGCATAAAACTGGTATAACAGGATGGTGAATCGAGTCCTGACTATTAGGGGAATCACGCGCCTGCTGTTACCGGAAAACCTGGCAGGGGAGATGCATCTTACATGTCTCCCTGAGGTTCAGACAGATGTCTTTCTGGTGGGATCAAATTCCAGGGGTGAGTGAGCTCCGTGCCCAGAAGCACTCTTTCCCCTAGGCTCCTGTGAGCTGGCAAAAGTGGTCCCTCACCATGTAGTTCTCAAGGGGGCAATGGTTTCTGAGGTAGCTGGGGCCCTGATCAACTGGAGCTTTGTGGTTGTTGTGTTGATGTATCTTCTCTCTGTATATGTTGGGGATCATAGAATCATAGGACTGGAAGGGACCTTGAAAGGTCATCTAGTCCAGTCCCCTGCACTCATGGCAGGACTAATTATCTAGACCATCTCTGATAGGTGTTTGTCTAACCTGCTCTTAAAAATCTCCAATGATGGAGATTCCACAACCTTCTAGGCAATTTATTCCAGTGCTTAACCACCCTGACAGTTAGGAAGTTTTTCCTAATGTCCCACCTAAACCTCCCTTGCTGCAATTTAAGCCCATTGCTTCCCGTCCTATCCTCAGAGGTTAAGAAAAACCATTTTTCTTCCTCCTCCTTGTAACAATCTTTTACATACTTGAAAAGTTATCATGTCCCCTCTCAGTCTTCTCTTTTCCAGACTAAACAAACCCAATTTTTTTAATCTTCCCCCATAGGTCATGTTTTCTAGACCTTCAATCATTTTTGTTGCTTTTCCCTGGACTCTCTTCAATTAGTCCACATCTTTCCTGAAATGTGGCGCTCAGAACTGGACACAATACTCCAGTTGAGGCCTAATCAGCGCAGAGTAGAGCTGAAGGATTTCTACTTGTGTCTTGCTTACAACACTCCTTCTAATACATCCCAGAATGATTTCTCTTTTTTTGCAGCAGTGTTACACGGTTGACTCATATTTAGCTTGTGGTCCACTATGACCCCTGGATCCCTTTCTGCAGTGCTCCTTTCAAGGCAGTCATTTCCCATTTTGTATGTGTGCAACTGATTGTTCCTTCCTAAGTGGAGTACTTTGCATTTGTCCTTATTGAATTTCATCCTGTTTACTTCAGACCATTTCTCTAGTGTGTCCAGATCATTTTGAATTTTAATCCTATCTTCCAAAGCACTTGCACCCCCTCCCAGCTCGGTATCATCTGCAAACTTTAGAAGTGTACTCTCCATGCCATTATCTAAATCACTGATGAAGATATTGAACAGAACCAGACCCAGAACCAATCTCTGCGGGACCCCACTTGTTATGCCCTTCCAGCATGACTGTGAACCACTGATAACTATCTCTGGGAATGGTTTTCCAACCAGTTTTGCACCCACCTTATAGTAGCTCCATCTAGGTTGCATTTCCCTAGTGGGTATTTCCCTGAGGGCACTCGGCTAGCTCACTGATGGCAGGACTGGGGAAGCTGGAGGATGGGGAATTAGCTGCCCCATTTAAATGTTTTGATTGCAGGGACTGAAAAGTTGTCTGATATCAATGTATATGACAGGGTGTTGGCACTTCTTTCTGCACATGTGAGTCTGGATTTGTGTTGTGTGTGTTTCTATCTGGTTTTTTTGGGGTGGGGGGGTGTCTCCGCCTGGTGGTCTTTGGCTTTATGTGCTGAGACTACGTGTGTTAGAGGGTGTGGAACTGTGCTGTGTGTGTGTTGGGCTGTATATCTTTGAGCTGGGCTCTGAGTGCAGTGTGCGTATGGGGTATGTGCTGAGTGTGCTGGGCTCTGTGCACTGTGGCGAGGTGTGTAGCAGTGCACACCATTTGTGTGTTGTGGTGTGAAGTTATGTGCACAAGCCAATGAGTGCACTGTGTGTGTGTGTTGTGGTGAGTGGTTCTGCGTGCATATCTCTTGTGTGTGTGTGATGTGTGTCTCTATGTACTGTATGTGTGTGTTTTGTTGAAGTGTGTATCTCTGCTGTGTGTGTTGGGGTGAGTGGTTGTGTGTGTGTGTGTTGGGATGTGTGTCTCTGTGTGGGGTGTGCATGAGTGTGCTGATGTCTGACTCTGTGTTGTGTGGTGGTGAGTGTGTCTCTGTGTTGTATGTGTTGGGGCTTGT
Organism: Chelonoidis abingdonii; assembly: GCF_003597395.2. Taxonomy (NCBI): domain Eukaryota; kingdom Metazoa; phylum Chordata; order Testudines; family Testudinidae; genus Chelonoidis; species Chelonoidis abingdonii. The sequence goes on along the minus strand of NC_133772.1, from coordinate 155,903,875 downwards.
GGCTCCATGTATGCGTTGGTGAGTGTGCCCTTGAGAGTTGTGTGTGTGTACTGGTGTGCCAGTGAAGGTACACTCTGTGTGTGTGTTTTTGCATGCTGTGTTTCACTGAGTGTGGGATGTGTGTGTTGGGACCTGTGGCTCTGTATTGTGTGACTGTGTTTGTTCACTGAGTGTGCTGTGTGTATGTATTGGGGTGTGGGGATTTGTGTTGTGCAATTCTTAGTGTGTGTGTTTTGTGGCTCTGGGTAAGTGTCACTGAGTCTGTATGATGTGCCTGTGTGTAGGGGTGTTTGGCTTTGTGTTACACGGCTCTGTGTTTGTTGGTGAGTGTGCATTGTGTGTATGTTTTGGGGTGTATGGCTCTGTGAGTGTGCACAGTGTGTGTGTTGCGGTGTGTGGTTCTGTGCTTTGTAGTTTGGGGTGTGCGTCATTGAGCATGTGCAGTGTGTGTGTGCTGGTGTGTGTGTGTACCATGGGTGTATATGTGCAGGTAGGGGTGTACGGGTCTGCGTCTCTGACTTTGTGTGTGTGTGTGTGTGTTAGTGCATGTGTGGTGTGTGTTGGGGTGTCTGGTTTTGTGTATGTCGCTGTTGGTGTGTGCCCTATGTATGTTGTGTGGCTCTATGTGTACGGAGTGTGTGTGAGTATGTCTTGGGGTATGTGGCTTTGGGTGTGTGGTGTGGTGTGTGGCTCTGGGTGCATGTTGGGGTGTGCAGTATGCATATGTGGCTCTGGATGCACTGGGGTATGTGGTGCTGAGTATGTGCAGTGTGTGTTTGGTGTGCCTGGTGCATAGTGTGGCATTTGATGTATGATGTCTGATACTTGATGTATGCAGTGTGTGTTAGTGTGGGTGTGCAGAGGAGTGTGGCCCTGGATGTGTGGCTGGGGTGTGCGTAGTGCTGGGTGTGTGCTGCATGTGTTGGGGTGTGTGTGCTGCATGTGTTGGGGTGTGTGTGGTGTGGTTTGAGTGTTTGTGGTATGGGTGTGGTGCTGGGTATGTACTTTGTGTGTGTGTGTGTGTGTTGGGGAGTGTGGCTCTGGGTATGGGCACTGTGTGCGTGTGCAAGTGCACAATGTGTGTGTTTGCTGGAGTGTGTCCAATGTATTGTGTGTGTATTGGGATATGTGCAATGTGTATTGGGGTGTGTGCAGTGTGTTGTATGTCTCCAGGTGTCTGTGATGTATGTGTGTTGTGTGTTTCCAGGTGTATGCAGTATTCATGGTGTGTGGTCTGCTGGGTGTCTGAGTGCATGCAGGGTGTGTGTGTGTTTACACACAGTGCTGGATGTGTCTCAGGGAGTGTGCAGAGCATGTGTGTGTGTTGGTGTGTGGTGTGTGTGGGTGCAGTTTGCATGCAACAATGGGTGTGTCATGGGATGTGCAGTGTATGTGTGTGTGTTATGTGTGGCTCTGGGTATGCAGTAAGGGTGTGGCCATAGGTGCAGTGGGTTTGTGCACTGGAGGGATGTGCAGTGGTGTGTGCACTAGAAGTGTGTGCCAGGTGCACTAGTTGTGTTCTGGGGTGCACAGTGTGTGTTATGGTATATGGGTGCAGTGGCTGTGTCCACTGGAGGGGTATGCAGTGTGGTGTTGTGTGTGGAACTGGATGTGTTTCAGCGTGTGTGGTGTTTGTGTGCGGTGTGTTGTGTGCAGCACTGGGTGTGTCCCAGAGTGTGCAGTGAATGCGTGTGTGTTGGGGTGTACAGTGTGTGGATTCATTGGGTGTTCCGCACGGGATGTGCAGTGAGTATGTGCAGGGGGAGTACCGGTATGTGTGCAGCATGTGTGTCCCAGGGTGTGCAATTTGGGTATGTTGGTGTATGCACAGGAGGTGTGTGAGTAGGTGTGTGCATTGCCAAGCATGTCTGGGCTGTGTGGTGTGTGCACAGTGTGTTGTGGTGAGCTGAGGTATGTCCGGTGCTAGGTATGTTGTGGGGCGTGATGTGAATGTGTGTGTGCTAAATTGTGCAGTAGCCATGTGCACTGGAGGAGTATGCATGGATGTTGCTGTGTGCAGTGGGTGTTTCCTGGGATATGCAGTGGAGGTGTGCGCGTTGGAGTGTGCAGTGTGTGTGTGCAGTAGCTGTTGGTGTGTGTGTCCTAGGCTGTGCAGTGCGTGAGTGGTGCTGGGTGTGTCCTGGTATGTGCAGGATGTGTGCAGGGTGTGCAGGGTGTGGGTGCAATGGGGGTTGATGTGTGCAGTGGGTGTGTCCCAGGGTGTGAAAGGTGTGTGTCACATGTGCACGCTACTGGGGTGTGTCCTAGCGTGTGCAGTGGGTGTGCAGTGTGTGTGTGTGGTATGTGCAGTGCATGTGCTCAAGGTGTGCTATGGAGGGCTTGGGGTGTTCAGTATGGGTGTAGGGGGTGTTGCGGAGTGTGAAGTGGGGGTGCCCGGGGTGAGTAGGCTGTGTTGCAGTAGGTGTTGCAGTCGGTTTGCCTGGGAATGCAGAGGAGATGCGCCTGGGGGAGTGAAGTGGAAGTGCAGTGACTATGCTTGGGGTGTGCAATGGGTGCACAGGGGATGTGCCTGGGAGTACAGGGGGTGTTGCAGTGAGTGTGCCTAGGATTTGCAGGAGATGTGAAACGCGGGCTGCGTGTCAGTGGGTGTGTAGGAGGTGTTGCAATGGGTGTGCCTGGGGTATGCAATGGGTGTTTCAGAGAGGGTGCAAGGGGTGTTGCAGTGCGTGTGCCCAGGATGTGCAGAGGGGGTGCAGAGGGTGTTGCAATGTGCAGTGACTGTGCCCAGGGTGTGCAATGTGTAAAGTGAGTGCTGCAGTGAGCACAATGGGTGTGCCCTGGGTGTGCAGTGAGGTGCAAGGGGTGTTGTAGTGCGTGTCTGTGCAGAGAGTGTTGTGGTGACTGTGCAGTGAGTGTTGCAGTGTGTGCAGTGTGTGTGTGTATGTGTGTGTGCTGTGAAGCACAGGAGGTGTTGCAGTGTGTGTGTAGGGGGTGTCAGAATGTGTGCAGAAAGGGTGCAGGGGTGTTGCAAAGAGAGGGTGCAGTGTGTGTGCCCAGGGTGTGCAGAGAGGGTGCAGGGGCTGTTGCAGCATGTGTTCGCACAGGGGGTGTTGCAAAGGGTGTGCAGTGAAGGTGCAGGGGGTGTTGCAGTGGGTAGCAGTGTATGTGCCTGGATGTGCAGTGAGGGTGCAGGGGTGTTGCAGTGGGTGTGTCAGGGGTGTTGCAAAGCGTGTGCAGTGAAGGTGCAGGGGGTGTTGCAGTGGGTGTGTTGGGGGTGTTGCTGTGTGTGCGCAGAGGATGTGCCCAGATGTGCAGTGAGGGTGCAGCGGATGTTGCACTGGGTGTGTGCAATGGGTGTGCAGGGGGTGTTGCAGGAGGTGTTGCAGTGGATGTGTGCCTGGGGTGTGCAGTGGGTGTGTTGGGGGTGTTGCAGTGGGTGTGCAGTGCATGTTGCAACGTGTGTGTGCCCCGGGAGTGCCGTGAGGGTGCTGCGGATGTTGCAACGTTTGTGTGCCCAGGGCGTGCAGTGGGTGTGTTGCAGGTGTTGCAGTGGGTGTGCAGTTCATGTTGGAATGTGTGTGTGCCCGGGGCGTGCAGTGGGTGTGTCGCGGGTGTTGCAGTGGGTGTGCAGTGCATGTTGCAATGTGTGTGTGCCCGGGGAGTACAGTGAGTGTGTCGCGGATGTTGCAGTGGGTGTGCAGTGCATGTTGGACCGTGTGTGTGCCTGGGGCGTGCAGTGGGTGTGTCACAGGTGTTGCAGTGGGTGTGCAGTGCATGTTGCAATGTGTGTGTGCCCGGGGAGTGCAGTGAGTGTGTCGCGGGTGTTGCAGTGGGTGTGCAGTGTATGTTGCAACGTGTGTGTGCCCCGGGAGTGCAGTGAGGGTGCTGGGGATGTTGCAACGTGTGTGTGCCCAGGGCGTGCAGTGGGTGTGTCGCAGGTGTTGCAGTGGGTGTGCAGACATGTTGGAACGTGTGTGTGCCTGGGACGCGCAGTGGGTGTGTCGCGGGTGTTGCAGTGGGTGTCCAGTGCATGTTGCAACGTGTGTGTGCCTGGGGAGTGCAGTGAGGGTGCTGGGGATGTTGCAATGTGTGTGTGCCCGGGGAGAGCAGTGAGGGTGCTGGGGATGTTGCAATGTGTGTGTGCCCGGGGCGTGCAGTGGGTGTGCAGTGCATGTTGGAACGTGTGTGTGCCCGGGGCACGCAGTGGGTGTGTCGCGGGTGTTGCAGTGGGTGTGCAGTGCATGTTGGAACATGTGTGTGCCTGAGGCGCCCAGTGGGTGTGTCGCGGGTGTTGCAGTGGGTGTCCAGTGCATGTTGCAACGTGTGTGTGCCCGGGGAGTGCAGTGAGGGTGCTGGGGATGTTGCAATGTGTGTGTGCCCGGGGCATGCAGTGGGTGTGCAGTTCATGTTGGAACGTGTGTGTGCCCGGGGAGTGCAGTGAGTGTGTTGCGGGTGTTGCAATGGTGTGCAGACATGTTGGAACGTGTGTGTGCCTGAGGCGCGCAGTGGGTGTGTCGCGGGTGTTGCAGTGGGTGTCCAGTGCATGTTGCAACGTGTGTGTGCCCGGGGCACGCAGTGGGTGTGTCACGGGTGTTGCAGTGGGTGTGCAGTGAATGTTGCACCGTGTGTGTGCCCGGGGAGTGCAGTGAGGTGCTGAGGATGTTGCACCGTGTGTGTGCCCGGGGCGTGCAGTGGGTGTGCAGTGGATGTTGCACCGTGTGTGTGCCCGGGGAGTGCAGTGAGGTGCCGGGGATGTTGCACCGTGTGTGTGCCCGGGGAGTGCAGTGAGGTGCCGGGGATGTTGCACCGTGTGTGTGCCCGGGGTGTGCAGTGAGGTGCAGTGCATGTTGCACCGTGTGTGTGCCCGGGGCACGCAGTGGGTGTGTCGCGGGTGTTGCAATGGGTGTGCAGTGCATGTTGCACCGTGTGTGTGCCCGGGGGAGTGCAGTGAGGTGCCGAGGATGTTGCACCGTGTGTGTGCCCGGGGCGTGCAGTGGGTGTGTTGCGGGTGTTGCAGTGGGTGTCCAGTACATGTTGCAACGTGTGTGTGCCCGGGGAGTGCAGTGAGGGTGCTAGGGATGTTGCAATGTGCATGTGCCCGGGGCATGCAGTGGGTGTGCAGTTCATGTTGGAACGCGTGTGTGCCCGGGGAGTGCAGTGTGTTGCGGGTGTTGCAGTGGGTGTGCAGACATGTTGGAACGTGTGTGTGCCTGAGGCGCGCAGTGGGTGTGTCACGGGTGTTGCAGTGGGTGTGCAGTGCATGTTGCACCGTGTGTGTGCCCGGGGCGTGCAGTGGGTGTGCTGTGGATGTTGCACCGTGTGTGTGCCCGGGGCGTGCAGTGGGTGTGCAGTGGATGTTGCACCGTGTGTGTGCCCGGGGTGTGCAGGTGAGGTGCAGTGCAGTTTGCACCGTGTGTGTGCCCCTGGGAGTGCAGCGAGGTGCCGGGATGTTGCACATGTGTGCCCCGGGGAGTGCAGTGAGGTGCCGGGGATGTTGCACCGTGTGTGTGCCGGCTGTGCAGTGGGTGGCAGTGGATGTTGCAGCCGTGGGTGGCCCGGGGAGTGCAGTGAGGTGCCGGGATGTTGCAACGTGTGTGTCCGGAGGGCAGTGAGGTGCGGGGATGTTGCAACCGTGTGTGTGCCGGGAGTGCAGTGAGGGCCGGGGATGTTGACAGTGTGTGTGCCCGGGCACGATGGGTGTGTCGCGATTTGCAAGGTGTGCAGTGCATGGTTTTGCACCGTGTGTGTGGCCGGGTGTTGACAGGGGGTGTGCCGCGTGCGCGTAACCGCGCTCACGTCCCCGCCGCTCGCCGCCCGGCGCCGCCTCCGCCGCTCGCTCAGCGCGGCGCCTGCAGCTCCCGAGCAGCAGCCGGAGCGCATGCCAAAGCCGCGCGCAGAGGAAACAGCTGGGGTAGGCGGCGGGTGCAAGGGGCCGTCAGCCCGAGCGTCAGGCCCGCGCGCCCGTCAGCAATTTTGGACAGCACCCTCGGCTGGCGCGGCAGGGCGGAGGCTCATCCGCCCCCGGGGGCCCCCTGGACCGGGGAGCCGGGGCCGTCTGCGGGGGGGCGCGGCGGCAGGGGGAGGCTTTTGTTCCCCGGCGCTCAGGCCGGGCTGCGGCGAGGGGCGGCCGCGGGCTGGGGGCTGCGTGCGCAGTGTAGGCACAAGGGGGCTTTTTTGGGGGGGGGGTCCCCTTACACTCCTGCCCCCATCCGCTCTGCTGTCCCCCCGCCTGTTCCAGTTGCTGCCACCGACGGGCTGGGGAGGGGCTTCTCTGCTCCCAGGCTCCTGCCTGGCGGAGAAGGGGGGGTAGGTGTTTTGAGGGGGCAGCCAGAGCCCTGGGCAGCCAGGAGCCTGGAGCTGTCACCCTAGCTCTGGCCTTCTGTGCTCTGGGGCAGGTCACGGGGGGCTGGCCCTGCTCAAATCCCCCCATCAGCTCTGGTTGGGAGGTGTCCCTGCTGCCCTGGCCTTAGCACAGGGGTGCATTTCTGACCCTCCCACCTGACTTGCAGAAATGCTGAGCAGGCACCCGCCCCTCCAGCTGAAATCAACGGTGCTGCTGGTGCCCAACCCCTCCTGAAATCAGGCCCTTCATCTTCCTGCCATGCTTCACCAACCTCTGCAATGGGGATCTTCCTACCTCAGCTGCCTGCAAAGGAAACTGCAGATTGATGTATCCCTCAGGTGTGGGGCTGGTGCAAAGTGCTAGGTGCAAGGAGGCTGCCATGAAGTTTTCCCTCTCTAGGGTCCAGCTCCTCTTGTCCTGTGCGAGGGCTGGGGTGGAGGAATCCCTGTGATCTGGGGAAGCCCCACCCCGCTGCAGAATAGGTTCCAGGGCCTACAGTTTTAGGGGAATCTCCCTGGGGTCAGAGGCTTTCTTTTACTCCTTTCCAGCCTCCATCTCTTCCTGGTGAGTGCCCAGGGGGTTGTAGGATGGTGCTGTGGAGGCAGCTGACTGTCCCTTCTGTGGGGTATGGAGATCTGTGTGCAGAGGGGAGTCTCCATATGTGGTGCGTGGAGGTTGGCGAGCGGCACCTTTCGGATCTAGGTCACCTATTTCAGTCTGGTGGCCAGTGGCGGAAACTGTTCCCAACTGACAGGTGTTCAGTGGCCTCTGTGAAAAGACTCCGGTGCTCTCAGTACAGTTCTGGGTGGCCGGGTCATAGAGCCACCCACCTGGTCCTAGCTAGTTCCTTGGATGGCCTGGCACTCTCAGCCGAGAAGCAAATCATTAGACATGAATACTGAGCTCCCTGATCTCTTGGCATGGTCCTTGTAGCCCAGAGACAAGGCTCTGTGAGGGGTCAGGTTCGGCCCTGATGCTCCAGCTGTTCTGTGGATGGATAGGAGCACCCTGGCCAGGCTAGCAGTCCTGCACCTTTCAGTAGGCACTAATGTCACACACCGTTTTAATGCCTTGTCATCCCTCTTTACAGAGAGGCACAAGCTGAGGAATTGCTTCTCCTCTGTGTTCCTTTTCTGGCCAGTTTTGCAGAAGGCTGGTTCTCTGGGCTCTCCTCTTCCCAGTCTGCCTTAACCAACAGGCTTGTTCTCAGCATGGGACGCCAGTTTAGACAGAATCTGTGAGCTTCATTTAACTCTCCCGAGACTCACCCTTGGTCCAGCCTTCTTCATGGTAGTCTCCCCCTTCTCTCTTTTTAGGCAGGGGGTCACAGGATCATGCTCAGGGAACCCTTTCCAGCTTCTTCTGGGTTGTGATAAGACCCAGCACTTTCCCTCAATCCCTCTGCTGCCTGGGAACGTCACCTCATCTCCCCCTGCCTTCTTCACATCCTGTAGGACAAGAATCCCCATCTTTCATCTTGTCCTGCTGCTAAGTGAGCTCTCTCCCTGTGCTTTCTCATGGCATTTGAGAGATCCTTCCTGGGCAGATTTTTACAGCTCCAGGGCACTTAGCAAGGTAGAGTTTTCACCCTGCTGGGGAATGCAGCTGTCTCTGTCCAGTCTAGCTGCCCTGCCATGGGAACGGGGCTGGGACTGAACTGTGATCAGGGAGGGTCAGCATTTAGTAACTGCTTCTGACTGGGTCCAAAGGAGGCAGAATACCCTTTGCTGAGAGCAGCTTCCTTTCCCTCTCTCTCCCGCAACGCTGGTTCAGCTGATGGCTGAGTGCGTTGGTAGGGCCGAGTCAAGCCCCCTGTGCTGGAGGAAGAATATCTGGTAGCTGCTGCTTTCCCCCTCAAGCAGGGGTTGGCCATTCAGGACCCAGCACAGGAGAGTAAAGGAGACTCTTCCTAACACCCCGTTCCTTCCTTGGGTAGCTGGGTTCATGACTAAGCCCTGTTTGTTCACTTTGAGAGCGACGTCTTGAGGATTTTCACTTGCCATTGTTTAGTGCTGCTGGAGAATAGAACTTCTCACCTACCTGAAAGCTACTCAGTGCTAGTGGCATCTGATCTTTGGCAATGTTCCTGTGAGGCACAGCTGGGTGAGAAGTGCTGTACTGGTTAGATACAAAAATTGTGCCTTCATTCAAAAAGCTGATTGTAATATTTCTCATTCCATTGAACTACAAGCTCGGGAATTATTTGCTGAAGAAACTTGTTTCCATTTGAATAATGTATACAAGTGGAGGATTTCATCATCTGGTTTGCAGACAGCTTGGGGACAAAAATGGGCAAAGTCCATGAACTCAATCATCGGTTTAACTCTAGTTTCAGGGAAGGTATCAGGACCCTCACTCTAACAATGTTCCCTCTAATGTTTTACATCCATGTGCGGAATGAATTTTGTTATGTGCACCAATATGGAAGTGATGTGTGGCAAGGGTGGGGCCGAGGGGTTCGGAGCGTGGGAGGGGCTCAGGGCTGGGGCAAAGGGTTGGGGTGCTGGGGGGTTAGGGCTCTGGCTGGGGCTGAGGGTTTTGATTGCACAAAAAGATACATTATTTCCATATGTTCTTTTTGCTGGTGGCAATGGAGTGAAAAGAACATTAAACGGAATGGACAGAATTAAATACAGTTAAATAATATATCAGATTCTTAAGAAAAGCCTCAGTCCAGAAAACCCATTAAATATGTGCTGAACTGTGAACACGTTCATAAGTTCCATTGAATTAAATGTGACTTAGGCTTATGCTCAAGCATTTTGCGGAATCAAGGCCTTAGGCTGGGTCTCAGAAGTTGGAAAGTACCTAGGACCATTTACAAATCTAAAGGGATCTTTGTTGTAGAAATGGGATCAGCCTATGGTGACCAGCCAGGAAGTGTGAAAAATCAGGACAGAAGGTGGGGGATAATAAGCCTATATAAGAAAAAGCCCCAAATATCAGGACTGTCCCTATAAAATTGGGACAAATGGTCACCCTAGATCAGTCATCTTTTGCTGCATTACAGTGATAGATCAAAATCACAGCCTAAGAGACCCACAGAGGTTGGTATATTCCTACACTATGATTTCGCGCACACTCAGCCTTGCCTGCGGATATTGCCGGCATAACTTAGAGTGTTAAATGCTGGTGCTTTTTATTAAAAGAAGGTCCCTGAAATAAAAATGTACATTTAAGCAATAAAAACTGTGACCTGTCCCCTGCCCTCGTGATATTCTTTGACTGTGTAAGTGGCTGTAATATTGTGTAGTCATATCACTCTTTGTAATGGCTCCTCCAGTGCTAGTTTCTTTAGCCCAGCTGCCAATGCAGAAGACTGGGGCTCTGCCGAAAGCTTCTGGCTGTGTTTAAAATGTGCTTAGATGTACTAAAAAAAAAAAAAAGAACATGATTTTTAAATAGCATAAACTTTGTGCTAGTTAGCTCCTCTTTGTCATGACTGATAATTCCCTAGCTAACTGCTTGGTATAAACCTTCCCTTCTTGTCTCTTGGTAAAAATCTATTCATTTAAGAGATTAAAGAACAATTTTAGGAAAACAATTGTGCAGACCCCAAAAGAATTGCCTCCCATTTGCTATCAAAGCTAGCTTCCTGTAACATACGTGTACCCCTGACCACACATCTCAACATAATGCTTTTGCTAAGGGTAAAATTTACCCTGGGCAGAGGGTGAAGACAAAGCTTATGGGTCACTTGAGCATATAGTGTTAAGTAGTGGATAGACCTCACAATTGCTGTCTGCTATAGGGTGAATTTCACCCTTAAGAAAGTGCCGTATATATAAATAGCATACAGATTTTTTTTCTTGAAGTAACAGAATACAGTCCCTGGTTGTGCCTAAATAAGGACTGCTAGTCTGAGCCCTAATTGGTTCTGTAAAACTCAGCAAGCTTGATTTGAGTGTTACAGAGGTTACACATCCTTCTTTTGAAATCTTTTGTAGTTTTTATTTGCATACGTTCAGCAGTGCTGCCTGCCACTAGGATAAAGTCATTAGAAATCGCTGCTGGTAGAGGCTTATAATGCACTCATTAAATAAATAAATTAAAAAAAAACCCAACACAGATCAGAACATATATAAAGGATTCAGTCCTGGATGCTTTATATTGTGGTCCACTGTAATAAGAAAGGCCCATATTGAAATAATTCAGTGTTTATAACTATGAAAGGGACAAGCAGGTTCAGGCTTCATGGCCAAGATTTTCAAAATGGACATGGACTTGTGATTTTGAGAGCCCTTAACAGGGTCTGTAAAAAGCGACAAAGAGTCCTGTGGCACCTTATAGACTAACAGACGTATTGGAGCATGAGCTTTTGTGGGTGAATACCCACTTAATCAGACGCGTGCTCCAATACGTCTGTTAATCTATAAGGTGCCACAGGACTCTTTGTCGCTTTTTACAGATCCAGACTAACACGGCTACCTCTCTGATACTTAACAGGGTTTGATTTTTAGAAAGTGTTGAGCACCCACCCACTGAAAATTAGTCCCCTTCAAGGTGTCTCATATGCTGACCCCCCAGCTTTCAAAAATCACCATTAAAAAGGTTTATGATCTTTTAAGCCAAAGTAATAAATATTGAGTTCTTTTTCTTCACCTTCTGGCTTCTGACCCTTTAGGGGAGCATTCAGTTACATGTTCAAGCATTTCCCTGGCAACAATGATGGATAGAAACCTACTCCCCTCTCCCCACCCCGCATAAAGAAAGCTGAGATTCACAGGCAATCTCTTGATTCCAGCAGCAACAGCTTTAAGAAAAACACCAAATATTGCAAGTGGGCTCTTGATGGACCAGGCAGTCTAGCAGCTAGCACACCTGACCTCCAGCCCCTTGTCTCTCTGTCAGAGCAGTGGAGATGCCTGATTCCCAGCCTTAGGCCAGGCCTGTTTTGGCTTCCACCCACATCAGGGCCTTTGCCATTAAAGGGGAGATGGTAGGGGAACCCCAGATCCTCCATCTCCACTGGGTCCCATCCAAGTAACACCAGCAGGGCCCTCCCTTCAGAGAGTCTAAGTCCACTGTTCTGGGCTGTTTCTTACCTATGTGCTCCTTCCGTTTGGGGTGTGGCCCCTATAGTCCAAGCAGTCAATGCCGTAACAAAAAAGTCCAAGTGAGCAGGGCCCTGCAGCAGGACCTTCTCCACCCGAAAGGGGAAGTGGGGGGTGTCTGTGGGCTCAGCAGAGGATGACACAGTAGAACATAGCTGCTTCCATGTGCCACTCCCACCCCCCTGCTCGAAATCATGCAGAGAACAAGGGGAGGAGCTTCTATGGGTCAGGGGATGATGCCATGAATTCCAGCTCCCCACCCCCACCCCTGGGCCAATCCAATGATCCAGGGACCCTTCCTACTGTATCCTTTTAGATGTATTAATTCCCAGACCATCAAGTACAAAGCACCTCTCTCTCCCTCCCAATTCACTGGGTTTTGGAACCCCTGTCCCTTGTCTAGAGAGTGCTACTTAGTTGATGGTGAGTCCCTCCGTCATAAAACAGTTTCATTGTCCTTGATTCACATAATCAGGGTGACAACCCTTTATTCTTCCTGCCCCAATAACAGAGAAACTGAGGATCCCACAGCAGCCAAAGTGACTGTTTGGGCTCATGCTAGGCAGGGTAGGTGTGCCTATGCAAACAAGATCAGCCCCTGAAGTTCTTGTCCACAATTCACCACCAGATGTTAGGGTGGAGCTCATCCTGACTCTGCTTACATCTTTGTTCTCCATACAGATACAGTTTACATCCTTTTTTAGCTTTCCCGTTCACAGGCTCTGACTTTACAAAGTGCCAGGGGGGCAATCGACCCCCCCAGCTCTGCCCCAGGCCATGCCCCCCACTTCACCCCTTCCTCCAAGGCCTCACCCTGCCCTGCCTCTTCCCACCCCGACTCCACCCCTGCCCCGCCTCTTCCCACCTGGACTCCACCCCCATCCCCACTTCTTCTTGCCTAGGTCTGCCCCCTCTCCCGAGCGTGCCTCGTCCTTGATCCTTCCCCCTTCCCCGCAGAGCCTCCTGAATGCCGTGAAACAGCTGATTATGGTGGGCTGGAGGCACGGGGAGAGAGGGGGAGGCACTGATCCATGGAGCCACCAGTGGGTGGGAGGCACTGGGAGGGTGGGGGAGGTGGCTGATGAGGGGGCTGCTGGTGGGTGCTGAGCACCCACCATTTTTTCCCTGTGGCTGCTCCAGCCCCAGAGCACCCACGAAGTCAGTGCCTCTGTTTTCTTTTGTAAAGGTCAGGTCTTTTGATTTTAGTAATGGAGAACTTGAAACCCCCGGCATTCCCCCAATCTGAAGTCACTCGTAATGCTTTCTTGATTCTCTTTTCTGCCACTTCAGTATTCCTGCTCCTAATCCACAGAGCACAATCACCTGCCAACAGAGTGGCACTTACCCAGCACTTATTTGTTTTGGAAGATCATTTATCATAGTGTTAAGGAAGGTTGGGCTGATAACCAGGCGGGCTCCAGGCACCAGCAAATCAAGCATGTGCTTGGGGTGGCACATGTTCAGGGACAGCATTTCGGCCATCCTTTTTTTTTTTTTTTTTTTGATTGTGGTCAAGAAATGGCCTTTTTTAAGGGGCAATTTGAGTGAAAAAGTGTTCATTTAAATTTTTTCCCCCGTGTTACAGTGGAATCCCTAATTGATGAACTAATTTGAGACAGAGGAGCCCATAAAATTAAAAAGTTCATACAATTGAGCCTCTCAAAGTGGCAGTACATACGACGTGTAAATTATAATATGGTATAATGCACCAGGAGCTTCAGGAGGCCTGAAAAAAGCATGTGTGGGCCGGGGGGTCTATCACAACCTGAGCGCAGCAGCTTTGGTAAGACAGTGCTGGGTTTTCTGGCTGGGTTTAAGACCCCTGGCGACCCCCTCTGCTTCAAGCACTGCCCTTGTTGCTTTCTTCTTGTCCGGCAGGCAACCTGCAAAGTGATTCCTGGTGCATTGAAGGTATCGGAATGGGAAGGGACTTGGTATAACTGGTCCCTTGGAGGGCTGGGCTTCGTAAAACCAACATTATGCTGCCTTGCATGTGACTTACTGCATAGGCTT
>NC_133772.1:155851821-155890332 GCF_003597395.2 Chelonoidis abingdonii | reverse complement strand
GAGCCCAGGGTTGGGGCAGCAGGGGGTGTGGGTGGGGTGGGGGGAGAGCCCAGCACTGGGACAGCAGGGGGTGCAGGTGTAGGGGAGAGCCCAGGGCTGGGGCAGCAGGGAGGTGCGGGGGGGAATGCAGGGCTGGGGTGGGACCGTGAGGAGCAGCCAAAATTTTTTTTGCTTGGAACAGCAAAAAACCTAGAGCTGGCCCTGCTGATAACACTTCCCTAAAGTGTGCCATTTTTAATACTATACATATTTGGCATAACTTTCCCATCTTGTATGATCATTGTACTCAAAAAGTCTCTAATCTATCCATACATTTTTCCCCTTATCCATATTGTACCTACTTTGTACAATAAACCTTCCCTCCATGGCATGTCGTATGCTTTTTCAGTATCTAGAAACCTTTGTGTCTCATACTTCTTGTATTTCAGTTTCCAGTTTAACAGTACAACCGATGGTGCATCTTCCTCTCCTGGAATCACTCTGCATCTAGAATGCCATTGTTTTCAAACAGGCAGCCAAGCTTTCACTCACTGTTCTTGCCCTGATTTTACCCAGACGGGATGTAAGAACAACTGATCTGTAGGCCCCCATTTTTGTGGCAATCCCCCACTTTCCACAGCCACCGGCTGCCCTTTATAGGGAATTTCCTGATCCCACTAAGGTGGGGCTCATCTTTAACCAGGGTTGGCCACATCCCATGCTCTCCAGCTCAGGGGGCAAGCCACCCTGTCAGACCCACCCTCAGGGGTTTAAACAAAACTTCGAAAGCCTCCTTCAACCAGGACGTGGAATGAAAACCAAGCAGGAAGGCTTTGTGCAACCAAAGCTTGAGACTGTCAAAAAGAGAGGTTTACCAGCCAGTCCTTTCCGACTTGTTGACCACCTCACTGCATCCCCCTCCCTGAGGGAACTGAGCACCTCAGCTGTCCAGATCACACACCCTTGACAACCCCTGAACTTAAGGGATGCTGCTGTGGTCCTTCATCTGCTCAACACTTGGAGCAGGATCAATACACTCCATTATGCTAGAAAATCCCCTTCTCTCCCTCCTCCCCCCACATTATGCTTCATTTTCACCATTTTGCTTAAACTTCCAACCAGGCTGCTAAAATGCAGGAGTCTGGGCAAGCATCCTTCGAGGAACAAGACGTGAGATTTCTGCTACCACTCAGCTCTGCCATACACTCAGAACGAAGCTGCCTCTTCCAAGCCCTTGAGGACTCACATTACAGTAGCTGACTGGTTGGCTTGTTTTGTGTTCGTTCAGCATGAGCAGAGTGAGTGGAACACAGGCAGTGGCAGCAGGGCTGAGTACAACACGTGCGATTAAAATGGGGCTATGCCATATATGAGTAAGAGCCTTGGTTAATGTCATTTGTAAAGGCCAGACTTCCTGTCCTAGAGCCCGAAGTCTTTCCCAGAAGGCTCTTAGAGGGATCACACGTAGGGGGAAGAGTTTAATTTTGTTCCCCGTGACCATTCAGTTTTAGGCTTGTCTGGTGAGGCCATTTTCAGTAAACCAGTGATGGTTTCGCAATGTAGACAGTCTGGATAAAGACAGTTTCAAAGAGGACTCCCAACCGTCATCACTACTGAACTGGGCAGGATTCAAACTAGTCCTCATCTGTGATAGACCCTGCACGATGAGCAGCATGAAGCACATGTTTGAGTTCAGAGGAATAAAGACAGACTGATGAAGTGGTTCACTAGAGGTTTTTCTCCCACTTTTGCTTATTTCCATGGTTCAATCCATGGGCCGACCTCAAATTTTGCTAATTAGGTTCCAAAGGCAGAAGGCCCAGTCCTGCAAACTCTTACTTCTGTGAGGAAGGGCTTAGTCATGCAGGCAAGCACGCATGTGAGTAGTGCTTGCAGAGCAGACATGCACAAATTGGTTTTCTAAGAGCCTGACCTTGGCACCTTTACTCACGGGACCGATCTCTACTGAGACTGTTCCTGTCAGTGTGGACTGCAGGGCGAGGCTCTTTCCAAAGAAACAAACAATGCTGAACTGATTATGTTTGACTGCTTTCCAAAGACTCATTTCTATAATATGATCTCTCATAGCTGCATGCATATGCCAAGCTTTTGCCACAGTTATACACAATTTATCTAGTTTTCTCATGTGCAGACACTGCATTTGCAGTTGTATATCAGCATTTCGGAGGAATATGGAGCATATTGCATTTTAGTTTATTTTAATTTGTAGAAGTTCCTAACACAACTGAAAATGAATCTTATTTTTTCCCTTAGATTTACAGTAATTCTATGGGCTGATTAGGGGAACCAGATATCTTGCTTGCAGGCTGCATCTCTTAGATGACATCATAAATATGACTCTGCTTAAGTCTCATCTCCTTCATCTTCCCACATTAAGTGACCCTCTGAGAAATTACACCTGACTACCACCTTGCTTTGGAGGAGCTTGTTTTAGTCACATCAACGGTAATTAGAATATTAACAAGAAAGGGAAGTGAGTCCTGGCAGTTGATTAATGAACAGCTTGACAAGTGACGCAGTTGCAAGGGTGGCCAGCGAGAGGCTGACCCGTAGCACAGAGAGAAGAGTTTATCTTGAACGACAGCAAAATAAAAGTGCCGTTAGGGAAACTCAGCTCTCTTTCCTTTCTGTTTCTGTTACTGCCAGAAATGAATTTTGTGTTGGTTGATCTGTGAGGTCCTGGAAACTGGTCTATGCCAAAAAGACCAGTTAAAAAAGCATGATTTCTAGCAACAAAAAAACCAGCCTACAAAGTAACATTTGACTCACCGATCCGGTAAATAACCAGTATCCTCCAGCGAACAGGTGACGAGAGTTCTCTGGGGTTCACAATAAACAAGGAAGTACTTGCAGTTTTATCTTTTAGGTGATAGGAACAGTGTGTTACAGCTGAAATTTGCACAGAGAAGCACCTGATATAATGTCCTTTCTGTACTCATATCTACAGAACAATGGAAAATCAAGCCAGGCAGCTCTTCGGACCTTAGCAGAAACTGTACTTTGTCTCTGCTGTTCAGAAGATATGCCAAGGAAAGCTCTGCACACTTCTCTAGGTGTTTCCTGGGGGCAAGTGACCGCCTGATGTTCCCCGTTCACAGCTCCTGGATCAGGGGACCCTAGAGGAAATCCGTGTTTAGAATGCTTCATCTGGACTCTGCTGGTTTCTACTGGAAACCAAGAACCATAGCCCAGTTATACACAGTTTCTTTGTTCCAGGACCTAGCTGCCGTATGAAACCCATAGCAACAAGTTGCAATTATCAGTGGGAATTTCAACAGAGGAAAGCTATTCACCACCCTCTTTCTAGCAGTTGGACTCAAGGTAGGAAGAAATACTTTGGGCCCAATCCCTGTTCCAGCGGTAGGATTAGACAGGGGGAAATATGTCACCCAGTACCCCCAGGACTGGAAGGGGAGGCAGCTTATTCCTCGTCAGCTTGGGGTCTCACAATCTGTAACTCTGGTCCAGTTACTAACAAGGTCAGTCAGTTGTCTGAGCTGCAGCTTCTGTGGCAAGACACCTCCTCTGTCGTTGGGCTTAGCACTTCCCCCTCTGGTGTGACAGGGCCTGGAGTAAATTAGCCCCACTCCGGAGAGGGGTTGTCTCCCCGTCTGGGTTTATTTATCAATGTTATCAAGGTAGGTCTGCTGCAGGCCCAAGGAGCGCTCCTCTGCCAAACAAAAGAAACACATTCACAAACACAAAACAAAGAGGGGGAACCGTTTCCGGCCCCCTCTTTGGGGAGTGTTGTCCTGTTATTGGTCCCAGGGTGTCAGTCATTCCCCATAACAGGCACTCGGTTTTGGTTGTTTCCCCTGTCGGGAGGAGAGCAGCCTCTCACCCTGGAGAAGCCTGTCTCCTCTCTAACACTAGCCTTGCGGCAGCTCGTCTCTCACTCCTCTCTCTCACCAGAGGAGGAATTTTAAAGGTCTCAGGCAGCCTTTAATGAGACTTATTGATTTTAAGGTCAGAAGGGACCATCATGATCATCTAGTCTGACCTCCTGCACATTGGAGGCCACAGAACCTCACTCACTCCTGAAATAGACCCCTAGCCTCTGCCTGAGTTACTGAAATCCTCAAAACATGGTTTAGACCATCCCTGACAGGTGTTTCTCTAACCTGCTCTTAAAAACCTCCAGTGACAGGCTTCCATAACCTCCCTAGGCAATTTATTCCAGTGCTTAACCACCTTGATAGTTAGGAAGCTTTTCCTAATGTTTTACCTGAATCTGCCTTGCTGCCAGTTAAGCCCATTACTCCTGGTCTTGTCCTGGGTGGTTAAGGAGAACAATTTATCACCCTCGTCTTTATAACAACCTTTTACGTACATGGCCGGCTTTAGGAACTGCAGGGCCCGATTCGAATACCCGGCGACGGTCTGGGTCTTCAGTGGCACTTCAGTGGTGGGGGGTCCTTCCCTTGCTCCGCACTCTCCCTGCCATGGACCCCTCACCACTGAAATGCCTCCAAAGACCCAGACCACCGCCGGGTGAGTAAAAAAATTTAAAAAATTAAAAAGGCGCCTAAGGCGCGGGGCCCTCTTAGGCGCCGGGCCCGATTCTGGGGAATCGGGGGAATTGGCCTAAAGCCGGCCCTGTTTATGTACTTGATGACTGTTATCATGTCCCTCCTCAGTCTTCTCTTCTCCAGACTAAACAAATCCAATTTTTTCAATCTTCCCTCAGAGGTCATGTTTTCTAGATCTTTAATCATTTTTGTTGCTCCTGTCTGAACTTCTCCAATTTGTCCACATCTTTCCCAAAGCCCTGTGCCCAGAACTGGACACAATACTCCAGCTGAGCCCATTTCAGCACGGAGTAGAGTGGAAGAATTACTTCTTGTGTCTTGCTAACAACTTTCCTGCTAATACAGCCCAGAATGATTGCTTTTTTTGCAACAGTGTTCCAGTGTTGACTCATATTTAGTTTGTGATCCACTACAACCCTCAGATCCTGTTCTGCAGTACTCCTTTCAAGGCAGTCATTTATTTATTTTTTATTTATGCCTAAGGCACAAAAGAAGTTGGGGGGTGGGGATGGAAACAAGACAGCCTTTTAGGCCATCAGAAGATTTTTTTTCTGCCTTTTCCAGACTATCTTTAAGAGTGTGTAGACTGTAGCTCCTTTCCTTTGAAATCAATGGGAGCTGAGCACTTTTCAAAATCAGGCCACTTTTATAGGTGCCTAAGCGGGGACTAGGAGCCTAACTTTAGGCCACCATGTTTCGAATTCTTGACGCAAGGGCATTAGAACAGCCTATACAACCTTAACCACAAACTTCTCAGAGGTGTCTGAAAGGACATTTGGCTCACAGGGTCCTTCCCTGCTATCCAGGAGAATTTACGTGGCTGGAGGTTAGTGGAGGGCTGTGGCAATCACCCCAGATTTCTTTCTGTGAAGAGCAGCCTGTGGATGGTGAAAGAGGAGTGGCCGATAAGCTTCCATCTCGCTATGGCTGTGTTCTCTGCAGATGGCTATCCTGATAGTGCTATCTTCCCCATAACCGCTGGGCGTGTGCAAAGCATCCCGAGCTGAACGTTAAAAGCTTTTATTATCTTAATGCCATTGTTTTGGAGAATCATGGGGATGGTGTAGTTGGCGTGCTGCCATTTATTGAGCCTGCCCAGAAACAGTGAGTGCCCGTGGCTGCTGTTGAGCGTCTCGGCTGCAGCACGACTGGCCTCGTCAATTCTCCATCTCTCCAGTGGGTTGTTAACCCAAGAAGGATGGTGCAATGTTGCAAGGCTGGCTGGTGCTCAAAGCTCGGCAGCACAGATGAAATTCACCTCTATACACAAGGCCCGTGCACCACGTAAGTCCTGCTGTTTCAGAGGCGGAAGTGGGAGTGTCCAGGATCTGAGAAGGGGGAGACCAAAATCCACACTAACAAAAAAGTCTTCCCTTTAAGAAGACCTCGAAACCGACCCCGGCTGGCAGAGTTCCTATTTCTAGGCTTCCTCCCGTTCCCATAGGCATCAAGTTGGGAAAGGAGCCACCTAATCCAGGTCATAGTGAGGCTTTTACCTCAGAGCCTTGAACCAGAGCAGCCAAATTTATAGTCAGAAGAAACCGAATCTTTAGGATCCAGGTCAGGCGAGTGGCTGCTGGTTTCCTCTCCCTTTCTCAGCTTCCTTTTCCAGTATATAGCCCAGCTCCAGAGCAGGGCAGGGTGCTCCTTGATTGCACCCAGCCTGTCCCTTAAGGGTGTAATACACCCCCAGCACAGGGACTGAAGTGATGCATGTGCTTTGCCAAGGGCATTCTGCCCAGGGCTGAATTTCATTACAGAACAGCAGCACTGGGTGGCTTTGATCAGAATTTATGTCATGTCTGAGCAGCTGTGTTCCTAACGGTACCGGAGGAGATTTCAGGAGTGGTGTTTGGTATTTGGCAAGCCTGGCAAAAGTGTATTGGCCCCATTCCGGCATCTTTTATAGCTATGGCCCTACCAAATCCATGGCCATGAAAAACGTTTCACGGACTGTGAAATCTGGTCTCCCTCAGTGAAATCTGGTCTTTTGGGTGCTTTTACCCAGCGTTTCTCAAATTGGGGGTCCTGGCCAAATGGGACATGCAGGGGGGTCACAAGGTTATTTTAGGAGGGTTGCAGTATTGCCACCCTTATTTCTGCACAGCCATCAGAGCTGGGCAATTGGAGAATGGCAGCTGTCGGCCAGGCACCCAGCTCTGAAGGCAGCACCCTGTCAGTGGCAGTGGATAAGTAAGGTTGGCAATACCACACCATGCCACCCTTACTTCTATGCTGCTCGTTGTGACGGCTCTGCCTTCAGACCTGAGCTCCCAGCAGCAACTGCCGCCCTCCAGCTGCCCAGCTCTGAAGGCAGTGTCAGCGCCAACAGCAGCGCAGAAGTAAGAGTAGCAGTTCCGCAACCTCTGTTATGACTAGGGTGACCAGATATCCTGATTTTATAGGGACAGTCCCGACAGTCTTTTTCTTATACAGACTCCTATTACCGCCCACCCTCTGTCCCGATTTTTCACACTTGCTGACTGGTCACCCTACTTACAATAATGCACCTCCCCCACCCCCAAACTCCTTTTTGGGTCAGGATTCCTACGATTACAACACTGTGAAATTTCAGATTTAAATAGCTGCAACCATGAAATTTATATCACCGTGAAATTGACAAAATGGACTGTGAATTTGGTAGGGCCCTAGCTATAGCCAATGAAACACAGTTTAATTTCTGAACATGTTAGTACCAGCTCTAGGGTTTTTATTTATTTATTTATTTTTACAAGGTGGCTTTTCAGAAAAGAATTATGAGTGGAGCTCTGAAGAGGAGGCGGCTGTGAAGAAGCCGGGGCCAGTCCAGGTGCTCATTGTTAAAGATGACCATTCCTTTGAGCTGGACGAGGCCGCGCTGAACCGCATTCTGCTCTCAGAGGCCGTGAGAGATAAAGAGGTAGTTGCTGTGTCTGTCGCTGGAGCTTTCAGGAAAGGAAAATCGTTCCTGATGGACTTCATGCTGAGATACATGTACAACAAGGTACAAGTAACGCCTCCTTGTGCCGTCCTGGAGTCTTGGTTGTGTCTCACTGTGCAGGTTTCTCATTGCTCTGATATGATACCTCCCTCCCATGCAAACTGGAGAGGGGTCTGAGCCAGAGGTCTGGATTCACTGTGGGGGCACTTGGGCCGCCCTCTATAATGGGCTCTCACTGGGATTTGAATTCCCTGTGACAGTGTGGGAGTTTGGATTCAGATCATTATCCAGATCTAAGCTTCATGGTAGTCTGGGCTCCCAGCTGATAAGGCATTTTTCTGGAAGGCTGGTACTCCTCCCTATCTAGAGGGCTGGTGCAATCCCAGTGCATGCTCCCTGATGGGCAGTGAAGGTTCCTTTGATGCAGCCAGCAGGGCCTCAAGCTGCACTGTATTGCTGTGAGCAGAGAACGCTGTACGGCATTGCTCTCCGCTGGCAGCTGCCAAGGGATCTCAGGCTGCCCGACCCTGTGCCAACTTCCACGTTCTCCATACTCTTGCCCTGGTAGTGCGAGTCTTTAGGGATCTGAGCAGGGGGACACAGCCCATTGCACGGGGCAGTAGAGCAAGGAGGACCTCCTGGTAGATGGGTCTAGGGGAGGGGACTACGAGTAGGGGAAGAACACAGCTATCACCATGAGCCTAAGGAGGAATGGTGTAAGTTAGCGCAGCACCTCAGCTGTTCTAAATTCCTTCGGGGTCGGCTGGTCCTTGAGCAGAGATCCATAGCTGGCTCCCTGCAGCTCCATTGTGCCTGACCTCGAATGGGGCGTCATGGAGAATCTGTCCCTTAATTTTCACAAGTCCTGTGGTATACTTGCTATGGTGTTAGTGTATCACTGCCCTCTACTAGACAGAATCAGTACTGCTCAGGGGCATGCTGTCAGTACCATACCGCTGTTGGAGAGTCTTTGTTAGCTCAGGTATCAGGGGCCTGTGATTTCGGAACAGGTGGATATGAGTTCTTCCCAGTCTGGGTTCCAGCTGGACATGGCATGGATCAGCAGCAAGCATGCAATCCTTGATGGCCATCACTTTGTCACAGTGACTGGGGAGGGCTCCTGGATTTGGGCCCAACCTTCAGATGCCTCTTCATGTCCAGCTGATCAAAAGAACTGAATGGGGAGGCTGTGAAGTCTTTGCTTCCTGCTAGGAAACCTCTGGTGTGAGTAACTGTGGGATGGAGGCAGCACAGGTGAGAGAAGAACCTAAGGGCGCGGGCTGTGGTGATCCATTTTCTTCCCACTCCCAGGATACCATTGACTGGCTCGGTGATTACAATGAACCGCTGACGGGCTTCTCGTGGCGAGGAGGGTCTGAGCGGGAGACGACTGGCATTCAGATATGGAGTGAACTCTTTCTTGTGGACAAACCGGACGGTAAAAAGGTATGTGGGGTGCCCGGTGCCAGCACATCCCTTTGTTCGGGGGCTGCCTTTGGGTTCCCCTACCCTGAGCTCTAACATGGATACTCTGTTTTTTCCTAGATAAGCATCCCTTTAGATGGTTTTTGATGCCATATGCCTTAGATTTTAGCAAATTCTAATGCACCATTACTACAATATCTAAGTCTCTATCCAAAGAGCAAGAACAATCTCTGTTACACGCTATATCTCTACTGCTTTCAGGAGTCCCATGACTGATCAAAAAAGTGAACAGAATGTTGGGAATCATTAAGAAAGGGATAGCTAATAAGACAGAAAATATCCTCTTGCCTCTATATAGATCCACATCTTGAATACTGCATGCAGATGTGGTGGCCCTCTCTCAAAAAAGATATATTGGCATTGGAAAAGGTTCAGAAAAGGGCAACAAAATGATTAGGGGTATGGAACAGCTTCCATATGAGGAGAGATTAATACAACAGGGACTTTTCAGCTTGGAAAAGAGACAACGAAGGGGGGATATGATAGAGGTCTATAAAATCAGGACTGGTGTGGAGAAAGTAAATAAGGAAGTGTTAAGTATCGGGGTATAAGTATAAGGAAGCATTGTAATTTACTTCTTCTCATAACACCAGAACTAGGAGTCACCGACGAAATTAATACACAGCAGGTTTAAAACAAACAAAAGGCAGTATTTTGTCACTCAATGCAGTTAACCTGTGGAACTCCTTGCCAGAGGATGTTGTGAAGGCCAAGACTGTAACAATGTTCAAAAAAGAACTAGATAAGTTCATGGAGGACAGGTCCATCAGTAGCTATTAGCCAGGATGGGCAGGGATGGTGTCCCTAGCCTCTGTTTGCCAGAAGCTGGGAATGGGCGACAGGGGATGAATCACTTGATTTTTGCCTGTTCTGTTAATTCCCTC
The DNA here is from genome assembly GCF_003597395.2 of Chelonoidis abingdonii. NCBI lineage: Eukaryota > Metazoa > Chordata > Testudines > Testudinidae > Chelonoidis > Chelonoidis abingdonii. The sequence continues at coordinate 155,880,514 of NC_133772.1, read as the reverse complement.
TGGGGCACCTGGCATTGGCCACTGTCGATCTGACCCAGTATGGCCATTCTTATGATTCTTGGGTCCAGGTCCCTAGCAGAATACTGCTGCTCTCCTGTAGGACTGGCTGGAGAAGGGCACATCTTGACTCACTAGAGGCTCAAGCCAACACCCAGAGAAGGCAGTGGGAAGCGTCTGTGGGCATTGGATTGGATCCTATATTGTGTATGGACATGCTACCATATTTGGCTCCTGAGATATGAAATGAATGGGATCATTAAGACAACACATCCATGGCTACAGGAAATGGTTTAAAAAAGTTCCTCCCAAAATGAAGGCCCATCCATCTTTGGGCTGGAATTAATGAAGCTTAGTTAGTTGTGTTCTCTTCATAATGTGGAACTGTCGGAGATCAGAAGTCACTGGGGACTGTGTTTCCCTCTCCGTTCCGGTGTGTTTCATTTCTTCCAAGCCTGAGACGTGTGTAGTGAGACAGCCAGCAAGATGGTGTAGTCATGTTTTGATTTTCTCCACCACGGTTTGGGACTGGAGAGCGATTTGATTGAAAAGCTCCATTGGGTGCAGAGCACTAATTCCGACCTCTCTGCTCTGCAGGTTGCAGTGCTACTGATGGACACGCAGGGGACATTTGACAGCCAGTCGACTCTGCGGGATTCAGCCACCGTGTTTGCCCTTAGCACTATGATCAGCTCAATCCAGGTAGTACGACGATGAATCTGTGCGTCATTCACTGAAGGATGGTGGGTGGGAATTTTAAAAAACTGCAGCTATTGGCTTAACTCTACTGCTAGTCACTGACTTCTAGGGGAGCTAAGACCCACTGACAGCCCCATTGATGGGGCAGTTGAGGGCACATGACTGGAGGAGGATGTGAGAAATGCTAGATGGTGTCTCTTTGCTGGAACTGTTCTGCACTGCAGCTATAGGAACCCTCCTCTAGATATTAAGAACAACTGTCTCTTGTATAGGATAGCCAGGGGAGTGCACAAGGGCAGGCAAGCAGGGGCCTGGCCCCGCAGTAATCGTTGGGGGCACAGAATTTCTCCGGCCCAAGGCTGTGGTGGGAGCTGACAGCTCCTCCCGCCCCGGGACTACAGCGACAGGAATGATGCAGTTAGAGTGAGCTCCTCCAGCACTGGGCCTCGGCAGGGGCACAGAACGCGCCCCTCCAAAAGAGGGTCAATTTTAAATTCCTGTACGCGTCCCTGTGTATAGCCCTGCTCATCCTGGGAGCTCCCAGTGCACCTTGCAGACTATGGGCCAGAATTCAAGTAGGCTCCTCGCCATTTTGACCCTGAAGACACGGCTGCCCTTGGCACTGGGAAGGAGTCTGTTTCCCCAAGGATGGGCTGATTGAGACGTGCTCCAGTCCCAGATGGACCTGGCTGAAGTCTGTCGGGTGCCTGGGGCCCTCCATATCTGACTCAGGGCACCACAGGGCCAGGCCCATTGGCAGGAACAACAGCGGGTGGTCACATAATCTCCCCCGTTAATGTGGAGGGGCTGAGGAGGGATGGTTCAGGGAAGCAGCCATAGGTCAGCTCCCGTGAGCTGATGGTGTTTATCATATTGTGACACATCTCTGCATAGGCTGCCAGAGGCTCCCTGGTCTAGCACCCAGCCAGCCTGCCTGTGCAGATGGGCACTGCCCTGTGGGTCCTGCAGGAGACCAGTCAGAGGTGGGAGAACAGTGCTAGCCAAAATGGTGCCAAGTTTAACACCCTAGGTCAGGGGTGCCAGAACTGGGGCGGGAGGGCAGGAGGCCATGGCCCCATCACTTTTTACCAGCTGTAACGGTGAGCAGTGGTGGGGGAGGAGAGAAGCAAGTGGAGGATGGAGTTTTGGGGGGAAGATGCAGGGGGAGGGCCTTGGGGGATGGGGCGGCATGAGGGCGGGGGGCTTGGGGAGAAGGAGTGGGAGCTCAGGGGCAGGATCTTGGTGGAAGGGGTGGCACGGGGGAGCAGGGCCGTGGTTCAGGTGCCGGTGGCCCCCACTTTTAGAGAGCTTCAGCTGCTCCTGCTCCAAGTAATAGGAAAAAAGACTCACCGAAGTTCCTGGCCCACATGTCCTGGGGCCCCAGCCTATGGCAGCCTGCTGGTGCATTGTCCAGAGCAGAGAGGTAGGGGGTGTGTGTGTGTGTGTGTGTGTGTCACAAACAGTAGGCTAGCACCCGTTCTGTGTGTTGGCTCTAGGAGCACCTGCTGGACGGGTCACTCGCTGGGACAGGGACAGTCTTGTACTGTGTCTGTACAGTGCCTTGCACAACGGGGCCCCATCCTGACGGGCCTCGACTCTGGCCTCTTCTGTAATACAAATAAATAATGTAAAATTGGTTTTGAGTCAGAATGTAGCTAATTGAAAGGCCATTGCGAATGCTGTATCGGAAGGGCAGGACATTTTAAGTCCCTTAAACATTTCCTTTTAAATATAGGTGTACAACTTATCCCAGAATGTTCAAGAAGATGATCTCCAGCACTTACAGGTAACTTCCTGGTGCTCTTGGTGGAGCGGCTGCGGGGGGGTCAGAAGAGGGGCGTTAATCTGTCATGCTTTCATTGGTGGTGCTTGTCCTAAAACTCCTCCTTTTGGCCTGCTTGTCTTCTGCACTGGAAACGTGCATTTAAGTGAATAAACAACGGGCTCTCATCTGGTGTAGAGGTTATTGTTCTGCAGTGAATGGGCAGTTAGGAACAGTCACCTGTTTCCTCTAAGCTGTTTAAGCCCATCTACTTTGGACCTGGTCCATCTAGCATAGAAGTCAATGGTCGAAGTCCCATTGTCTCAGTGGGAACAGGAGCAGGCCCTGGCCGGGTCAGCAAGGAGGCTTAGATTTCTGACCCAGCCTCTTTTGTAGCTTGTGGGATGGTGTGTGTGGAGGGCAAACCAGGGCACAGACTCGGGGCTGGAGATAAAACAAGGCAACAAAAAACCAGGGGAGCTGTTTGAATCCGTCCCTGTGGTCATGATGTGCTTCTGCATTGGCAAAGCGGCGCATTTCCCGCCCTCTAGCTCTGTGGGTACCCGTTCCTCCAGCCTTTTGCTGCTGAACTCAGGAGGGCCTGTGGCTTTGGATTTCTCTGTAAAAATCAATTCCAAGGAAGCAGAGGCCAATTTCCTCAGCTCAGTCTTCTTCTGACATGGGGCCTGAGATAATTCCAGCTGGCTTTCAATAAACGGGGCACAAAGCTATCTGGGGCACTTGAGCGCCCCCGCCCCCAGACCTTGCCACGTGTGCTCTGTACTGGATTGTTCTGCTCATCCTGCAGCTACTTATTGGCAACTTCTAGCAACCAGCTGTGTTAGTTATTAATCCCTTGGTCTGAGGGAATTAAGGGCATCTGTTGTTCAGATAGCCAATGTTTAACAGTTAACTATCTGCCTTAGGGTTTTATAGTGCCACCCTTCACCATTGCACCTGAGAGCAGTTAGCACTGGTGAGATCAATGTGCTGAGAGGGAGACAAAGATTAATCCAGGAAAGTCTCATGGGAGCAGATTGTAGCGCCCTTACTCCTCTGAGTAGCTCTAGTGCAGATGATGGGGCACCACCTCCACAGTCTTGCCCATAATGAGTGGAACGTTGACAACAGTCGTACAGTTTACGTAGTGCTGGGTGCAGATTCTCCTTCTAGTCATTGAAAGAACCCAAACAGGAGGATGGATACTGGTGTTATAACTTCAGAAACTGGGATCCCTAGTGGTGGCATAAATGCTGCTGGGCTGATTAAACTTTGGGCATATGGCCCTGGTTGTCTAGGGACATGTAATGAATGGAATGTTTTGGTAATGGCTGCCCCATCCATCCTCTGATGAAGTCTTAGGGTAGTTTGGTGTGCTTGGATTTTCTTATTGAAAAACTAGGTGAGGGGGCAGAGAAAGAAAAGCAAAAATCAGCCTGGAACAACTCCATTTTTCCCACAGGATGGTTTCTGCATTGTTTTGGCCAGCCCAGGTTACAGGGTAAATATCTGCTGATATTTAAAAAAACACACCCCCTCCCAAAACACTCGCTCATTTTGAAATAACATTTGGGGTTGGGTTTTTTAGCATGTGGATCCATTTTTACGGACTTGTGATGTAGTAGATTTTGCCTCTGTTGAGAAGAAATAGGCTGAAGGTTGGAGAACTTCCCAATCTAGCTGATACACCAACAAAAAAAAAAATCCAAACTGAAACCTGGGTGAGATGTTAGGGGCTAACCCCACTGTCTTTCGTCAGTGGATGTTTGGAGCCCAGGCTGCAGCATTCAGTCCTCTCAAGGTGAATGCCTGTTTCTTAATCCCACTTCCTTCAGTGTTCAAATGGTCAAAGGCTCCATGCTTGTGGCAATTTGGTGTCGCATGGGAAGCACTGGGGGATACCAGCGCACAAACCAGCAGAAGACTCAATCCATTTATACATTAACCGCCCCGCACTTATTTGGCAACCAAGAATTCTGTATGGAGATCGTGTATGTCAAGACTGAGCACAGCTGATGTACCTCTACCTCGATATAATGCTGTCCTGGGGAGCAAAAAGTCTTACTGCATTATAGATGAAACCGTGTTATATTGAACTTGCTTTGATCCACCCAAGCGCACAGCCCCGCCCCCTCGGAGCGCTGCTTTACCGCGTTATATCCAAATTCGTGTTATATCGGGTGGCATTATAGCGAGGTAGCGGTGTATTAACAGCAGCTTAATATACCTCCACACTGCGAGCTGAACATGCACAACCAAGCAGACCTTAGCTATAGCCCTCGAAACGGCACAAACCTAGAAACCAAATAGTGACGCCAGCCCTTCCATGCCGCAAGACCAGCTGTACTGCACGATAGACTTTGAAACTAAGAGTTCCCTCCTTGTTTTGCTCCTCGTTTTAGCTCTTTACGGAATACGGCAGGCTGGCCATGGAGGAAACCTTCCTGAAACCTTTCCAGGTGAGTAACATGACCTTCACGGCTAAGGTTATTCTCTAGCAGAGATTAGCTTTGATAGGAACCTTTTGGCCTCGCCAGCAGGTGTCACTGCTGTTTGCAATATGGGGAGAGAGGAAACCCGAAGAAATCAAGGCACTGTGAGGCCTTTGCTGAGCAGAGCACAAAGAAAAGGTGTCTTGTTCCCCTGCTCTCTAGCAAAGTTCCAGATCTCTCTGTGTTCCCCATTAAAGTCTCCCCAACCTGCAGACCCCTGGGCACTGTCATCATTCTGGACAAGGCAGGCTGGGTCTGAGGGAGATGGAACATCCCCGACATGGGCGGGATCAGAACACTGACTAGGTATAGAATGTAACCCACTTCCGCGCTGTCCCTTGGGTCCAGTGGAATTTCTGCTGCTCTGCAGAACAAGGGGCCTTAAATTTAATAAACATTCCTCCCAATGACCAAGAGGGTAGATCTATGGAAAAGATCAATTTAAAGGTGATTCTATTCACAGGTAAGAACAGTTTTATTTGTACTTCCATTGCCCACTCGAAATAAAACAGGCATTTCAAATGGAGCATGTCGGAGGATGTGTCTTTAGCCTCCTTTGGTGGCAAGAGATGCCAGAGGAGTGAAAGGTGCAGTGAGAGGATTACCTGCTTTCACAGGCCCGCTCCAACTGGAAGCAAATGTGAGTGAATAAATAAAAAGCAGATGAGGCGGGGGTGGAGAAGCTGATCCATCAGGCAGCTGCTGCAGATGCTAATAATGAGGCAGTTGCTTAGCAGTTCCTTAAATCTGCAGCCTACCCAGTCTCTCTTTGTCTTTGAGCAAAGTCATTCATACTGCCATTCTCCTTTGGTTCCTGCTCTTGGTGAGCACGTCAGTTGACCCACTTGTGTGGTTGGAAAGCAGTGCAGGAGGTGGGAGCAGATTTTTGTAGCATTAGAGGTGGGTGCAGAATGACGTGGACTGGGGCATAGGACAGAGGGTGGGATTTAGGAGCCCAGCAAAGGGTACCACTGTGTTGACATAATAGGCTCAGCTTCTGTAAGGCATTGACTTAGTCCCACGAGCCATTTTGTATAGCACTTAAAAATTAGTGCTATACAAAATAAAGCTAGTGCCTATTAACTGGCTTAAAAGTGGTTCGCTGACAGATCACAAAAAGTAATTGTAAATAGGGAATATCATCCTATGGGGGTATTTCTAGTGGGCTCAGCAGGGAGGGATTCTTGGCCCAGTGGTATTCAATATCTTCATCAATGAATGATCTGGAAGAAAACAGAAATTGACTACTGGTAAAATTTGCAGACAACACACAAATTGATGGGGAGAGATAAATAAGGATGGGGATAGGGCAGCTAGACTGCTCGACCTGAGTCGCTTGGTAAGATAGGTTCGTTTGAACAACCTGCATTTTAATGTAGCCAAATTCCAGGGCGTGCAGCTAGGAACAGCTAAGGTAGATAACCCAGATGGGACACAGCATCCTGGAATGTAGTGACATTGAAAAGGATTTAAGGGTAATGGTAGATAATGAACTGAACACAAACTCCCCATGTGATGCTTTATGTAAGAAGATGACCCCAGTCCTGGGATGCGTAAGCAGGGAACATGAATCAGGAGTAAGGAGCTGGTGCCTCTGAATACAGCAATATTGGGGCTGTTCCTGGAGACAGTGTCCAGTAAGTTCCAGTGTCCACACTTCAAAAAGGATGTTGAAATATTGGAAAGGATTCAGAAAAGTGCAGCAGAAATGACTGAAAGTCTGGAAAACTTGCCTTGCAGTGAGAGACTTCACAAGCTGCATCTGTTTAGTTCCTCTGAGAGACAATTAAGAAGGGAGTTGAGCATGGTTTACAAGTACCTATATGGAGAGAGATTTCTGATAGTAAATGGCTCTTCAATCTAGCATTAAAAAACATGATTAGATCTAATGGCTGGAAGCTGATGCTAGACAAAGTATGACTAAAAATAAGGTGCAAAGTTTATTTATTTATTTTTAATACTGAGGGTAAATTAACCTTTGGAACAGCTTAACCTAGGGATGTGGGAGATTCCCCATCACTTTGAGATTGTTGGTCTTTCTGAAGGCACTGGGGGAGGTTCTGTGGCCTGGGGTACGCAGATGGTCAGACTGGGTTACAGGGGCTCCTTCTGGCCTTAAAATGTAGGAATCGGTGTGTGAAGCTGTGGGATCAGTGTATGTAAGGAAATATGGGCAAGAATGACGTGGTAGCTGAGAAAACCCTTGAGGCCCTGCCTACACGGAGATGGCTGACTGCTGTGCTGCCTCTGGGAAAGGTGTCACTCGTGGTGTACAGCTTGGGCTGGCTTGAGGTGCAAGAAAGCAAGGGAAGCTGGGGCGTCTCGGCCACTGTGCTGCAAACATACAGTGACTTCTGAATCGGAGTCAGAGCGTGTGTAACCTACTTGTGAAAACGGGTCTTGCTACAGAGGCGTGCCGCAGGATTATCTGAACTACAAGGGAAGGTGGCTGTAGCATGGGTAGGCAGACCCGTGCTAACATCAATTTAGCGCCATTAACAATAGTAATGAGGACGTGGCGGCACAGGGTAGCAACTGGAGTACAAGCTCATGGGGGACCCTCAGTACATTCTCTGGTTGCTAGCATCTGTTGCTATGGCTACGCTGCTGTTACCTGTGGTAGCTAGATTAAAGCTAGTGGGGCTATGCCTACCCGTGCTGTGGTCATACCTTCCCTTGCTGTGTCACCGTAACCTTGGCGCAGGGTGTAGTCTGAAATAGACAGATACATACATTTTTTAGACTACAGATTGTAACGTTCGTAGCAGTTGTCAATTTTATGTCTCACTTTCTCTCTAAAGACAATGCTTTATGGAGAAAGAACAAGGAGGGAAAGCGGTCTCTCTCTTGCTCTCTCTCTCTCTCGGTATAATTTTTATTTTAAGCAACAGCCATTTTTTCTCTGCATTTCCAATAAACATATTTCCAGCTATTGACCTGTTTGTTCATCTGTGTGAGAACAACCCTGGCATTTCTGCAAGGCCGTTTTTGGCTTCTGCATGCAACTGTCTGCCTCTTCAAACCTCAGGCACATACACTGTCGCTTAGGTACATGCTGTGTAAATCAGATCTCGAATGCAGGACATGCCTTGAAAATTATTTTTTGAAATGATTGTAACTTGACCGCATTGGCATTTATTTATTTCTTTGAATAGAAACTTTGGCTGCCTCAATAAAGATTACAAAACTCAGTGATTTCATATTTATCCTCTCATGCTACATATGTTTCTCATTAAGAAGCAGCTTGGAAAGATGCCCAGTCAAGGCTGAAAAAAAATAAATTCAAAGCTGTTAATTTCCCATAGGATAAAACTAACTGTGGCTAAAGTTAGGGATCTTATTCCCTTTGTGCTGATTAGCAAACTTCCTTTAAATTTTGCAGAACATGCACCTACCTATTGTTCTATCCAAATGCTCACATTCTAGGTAGAACAGGAAGTGCCCAAATAATTGGCAGTACTTTTCAATCTAGAGCCTCAAATGGCCATTAGATATATAGTATTGTATGCAAATTTTGGGCAGGGGATTTTCATCTGCGGAACAGCTAATCACAGAGTGGAGGTCTCCCCTGTGCGGAGTCCTGGCACAATGATCTGTGCACCATGTTGGTTCCCCTTCGGTTCCAAGAGCACCCATTGCACAGGGCAGTGTTTCACCCAAAATAATCACAAATTTAGAACCCGAAGAAGTTGCCATTGGAGCTGAGTGAGTAATTCACAGTGAATAATTATAAAGTAAATGTCATCTCCTTTTGTTCATCCCTCAGTTTCCTTAAATGTATCTATTGTTTTCCAGTTTGATGAAGCCGTAACTTTTAAAATTGTGCATGCATTTTATGTGTGATATTTGATATGTCTGTGGCAGGATGATGAATATTCAACATTGACGCAGTGGTGCTCAGTTGTGATTGGTGATACAAATCGCATGCCATTTTCTTCTGTTCCTTGACTGGATGAGCATGTGAGCACTTCGTCCATGAATATTTTGCATGGGACTTTAAAATTCATTTCTCTCCAGTCTTTTTTGCCAGTTAAACTTGAAGGCTTGAATATTTGTGGGAAGTGAGCATAAAGTGGGTTTGAATATGGCTACGGTTTTATTCATCTGTGAAGATAACCTGTAAAATTATGTTTTATTATCCACCCAGCTCCAGTTGTCATTTTTCTTGTGGAAGACAAGGCAAAAGTCAAACAACATAAGGCCTGATCCAAAGTCCAGTGTGGTCAAAGAGTGTTTGGACTTCAGTGGATCAAGCCCATCCTGGAGAGCACACTACTAATGAGCCCTCTCTTTGTTTCCTACTTGTGTTATTTAGTCTCTCATATTCCTTGTTCGTGACTGGAGTTTCCCGTATGAATTTTTCTATGGAGCTGATGGTGGTTCAAAATTTTTGGAAAAACGTCTTAAGGTTTGTCCTACGTTTCTGGATGCTGTTTGGCATGAACTTGGCATGAATTAGTTCTGAGCTGACCTGGCCAGATGAGATATGTTTGATAGAAAGGGATTTAAGAATGACTCAGAAAGCCCTTCATCTCCTAACCCAGGGAAGCTGCTGCTCTCCCTGTATCACTGTACGAATAGAACGTAGGCTGGGCTAGAGACCCTGATTCTGCACAGGGCAGGTGCATGTAAGCTCACGGAGGACATGATGAGCAGGAGGCAGAGTACAGAGCAATTGGACTAATGAGAGCTCATCTGAGTGGTTACCAAGTTACTCCTGCTTGGAAGCAGGACAGATAATATGTGGAGACACCTCATGTGCACATTGAGACTTGCAATCCAGAGCATCTCTCCTCAGATACATCTGTTTTCCACACACACCTTTTTTGGCCAGTGGTCTTGAAAGCAAAGGTTTGGGCTTGCCTGTTACTACCACATCTTATGGAGGACCAAGAATAACCCACCATAGCCTTTGCTCACACTTGCATTGAAACACAAACAGCTCTGTTCCCTCATGCACTCCTTGCCAGATGACAGCCTTGGAGATGACTTAGCACAGGCTGCATGGTGTACAATTAAAGCTGAAGGACAAGTACTGCGATAGGAGGGGGTGGTTCATGTGGAAAATTGATGGGTGAGCTCACTACCTCTCCAATGATGGGGAAGAGCAGAATGAAAACAAAACCCCTCCATTGCTCTTAGGAGCAATAATGAAAATACATGGAGAAGTGTACAGAGTTAGCCTGTTCCACCATAGAGATTTCTGGGCAACGTACATTTCAGATGGGAAATAAAAGGTAAGTACATGATCAGCAAGAATTTTGCATTGATAGTATAATAAAATGTATGGGCGAGGGCACCGGTAGAAGTAGTCAGGAAACATATGGATGATTTGATAGTGGAAATGAATGAAAAGACCTAATTAAAGGGGGATCAAGAAAACCCCGGCTATAAACTCCTGAGATGGTTTTGTATTCTAGTCAGACTCTTGCATACACATTTTTCAGAGTAATAACAGGCTCCAGGGCCTGTGGTCAGAGTGAGACATAAATGTTATTTGGTTGCTGGAAAAGCTCTGTCTTTGGCCTCATAAAGCATGCGTAAACCTCCTCCTGAATACATTTTCCTTAAACAATCAGTCCTTTTGCAGTATGTTCTCCACACTTTAATGTAACATATCTGATGTCCACATAAAATGTAAGTATCCTAACATCAAGCTGATCTCTCGTAGGTCTCGGGAAATCAACATGAAGAATTGCAGAATGTCAGAAAACACATCCATTCCTGTTTCACAAACATCTCCTGCTTCCTGTTACCTCATCCTGGCTTGAAAGTAGCCACCAACCCAAATTTTGATGGAAAACTAAAAGGTTTGATGGAAAGCTAAAAGCTATAGTTTGAGATTGAATCTGATCATTTACCTTCGCAATTGAATGATTGCTTTATTTATTCACATTGTCAGATATCCTATTCTCTCCTGAAGCCCTTTCAAATATTTTTGGTAAAACACCTGTGGAAAGCAGTGCTGAAAATAGATAGCCCCTTCTGAATCCAACCAACGTTTCACACTTGTACATTTCAGTGATTTTAGCCTTACAAGGAGATGTGCTAGGATCTGCTAACACATAATAAAAAGATAAAGGTCTAGGCAGATGGCTGAGAACAAAGTGATGCCAGCAGCTGAGGTTTGCATTTCTAGATGCATCATTTTGCACCTATAATTAATTGATATTTTTGCCTGTAATTCAGTACAGGCACAAAGTTGTGGAAGCAGCTCACTGTGGAGCAAGACTGTGCTTGTGGAAAAATGGAAGCCCAGTTTAAAAAAATGGTCCTTAAAACTGAGAGACTTTGGTGTAAAAAGCTTTCCAAAGCAATATTTAGTCTTCTGGAGTCAGCTGATTAATGGTTTCCCTGGAGGGAAATCTTAGTAGCTCAGGAGCCTGGGGCTGCATTTCTGTTCCAATGGATTTGTGGGCTGTGGATTTTTAAGTTAATTTTATTTGTGGTTGTGAAGCATTCGCTCTGCGTTGCAGTCATTTAACCCATAGTCACGTGCTTCCTGAAATCTCTTAGAAGGAAAGACAATGTTCTTTTAGCATCAAACTAAACAATTAGACAAAAGAACTTGATTTTTGGCTATTGTACGCTCTAGTGCCTGCTAAGGGGAGCATACATCATACTGGTCTGACACAATGTGTGTGTGAAATTGGAACCTGTAGCAGGGTGGTCCCCTGCTCCTGCCCTGAAGGGCTTAAAACAGCCCAGAAGAGGGCAGTGGGTGGGGCAAGAAGCCTGGGCTGACTGGGGAAAGCAGGCTCAATTTTGGCCAGGTCCCAATCAGGCCCAGCTGGCCCCTATAAGAGGCAGTGAGCCAGGAGCCCAGACGGTCTCTCTCTGCCTGTAGAGGGAGAAGGGCCTGGCTGCAGGGAGCTAGACAAGGTACCTCGAGTGGTGCAGGGCTGGGAAAAGGCAGAGGAGCTGGGGAGTTCCAGCCTTGAAAGCCCCAGGCTGAGGCCTAGCATTAGGCCAAGAGGTACTGGGGGTTGCAGGGGGCAGCCCAGGGGTAGGCAAAGGAAGCAGGTCCAAACCCCTTTGCCTATGATGAGTGGCTGATACGGCAGTCTGCCCCAGTGAACAGGGGCTAGATAGAGACTAGGCAGTAGTCAATATTGAGGCAAAGTGGGGATAGTGGGGTAGGGGTTCCCCTGGGAGGGGGAGACCCAGTTGAAAGAGGCACCAGGGTCCAGGGAAGGACTTGGGGCCAGAGGACAGGTGGATCACTGGCCTGCAGAGAGCGCTCCGGGCTGGAAATTGAGCTAATTCCTGGAAGTCACCAGCAGGAGGTGCCGCAGGGGTGAGTCCAACCTGTTTACAGAACCAGTTAAAAGGGATATAAGATAGTCAGTCTCGAATGGGAATTATCCTCTATAGATTTCACTCCTTAGTTCCAAGGAAAACTTCAGGAGCCAGCTAGAACTCGATGACTGTTTTCGAAAGAACTGGTATATGGAGCCTCATCATTCCACTTCTCTTTTCTCTCAAAGCTGCCCACTGCTTCCTCTGCTCGCTCAGAACTAATCAGATGAAATTATGTCACTGTTGTTACCTTTTGAATACCCAGACAGTCCCTTTCGCTTGCACTGTCCACTTTCCTGCTATTTCCTAGAAAATATGTTGTAGATGTTGTAAGTTAAAATGACTTGATCCTGCAGTTCTGGGTGATCTCATCTGAATCGGTCAAGATGGCAATGGAGCCCATTAACTTCCAGCGATGACGCTAGCACTTCTGGGGAAAATGCCCTTGGTACTAGCAGGAGACAATGAATCTAGATAGTCTCTCCAGTTTGAAAAGTGCTGTTATAGAACCTATCCCTGGAGGAGAAGGAAAGAAGACCGTTTTACACTGAGTGGTCTAGACATTGTGCCGTAAAAATACCACCACCACCTCCAAATATATGTCCCCATAGCTAAGAAATCAAGGAAATATATTGTGTGTTCCTGGCCTGGTGTGTGCACATATTAGATGCCACCTCTTAAGCCACCAGCCTTTTGGATTTGTTGATTTGGCACAGCCCTCCCATAGCAGTGTTTCTGAGCTGCAGTAGCATCTGTATAGTTAGTCAGTGTTATGGTGGAGCTACACGTTCTAGGCATTCTCTGTTTCTGTATTTTGACTGGCAAAGACAATACTTTAGAAAGGTCAGCGATAAAAATCAGAGTGAAGTGCCTGCAGGATTCATAAGATTACCTAAAGGGCAAATTAATCTCCACTGAACCATTTAAGCAAAGAGAAGCCTTACTAGAGATGTCTTACATGAAAACCTCACTGCTTCACAATACAGCAAAGAAATTTACAGCCATAGTGAGGAGGACAAACTGGAGCCAACCGGCAGCAGTAGTTGTGATGCTCTAATGCATATACAAGAGCTCTCAATCTGCAGATTCTAGGAGTCTAATGGTCCCAACAGTTTTCAAATATTGCATATGAATATTACAGTGTGCAGTACCCAGAAAGGACTACAATCTCAGTGTGAGAAGTCTCAGTGGAGTGCCGTAAAAAGCAGGGAAGAACAATTCTTCTTTTAAACCTGTAGACCAAAAGTTTTCAGGTCCTAATGTGATTTTTTTTTTCAAAACAGGAATGCCAAGGGAGAGAAAAGAGCACAGTATTTCCATACTCACGTTGCTTTTGCACACAGGCACTGGTTGAGCAGAGCATGTAACTTGCCATGTTTCAGGACTGAGGCCTGGGTGGCCTGGCTTAGAGGTTAGAATCAGGCGCAAGCCGAGGAATCAAGGGCCAGGAGCCAGTTATCAGGGTCAGGCTGGGTTGAATGCTAGCAGATCAGAATGGAGAGACAGATTGGAGGGCAGCAACCAGGGGGCAGTTACCCAAATCAGGATGAGTCAGGAACAGCTAAGCACCAGTCTAGCAGTCCATAGCTGTGTGAAGCCCAGCTGAACTACAAACAACTTCCTGTTTCCTCCTCTAGCTTTGTCATAAACAGATTGTTAAGGGTTAATGTCTCTTCTACCTGGAAAGGGTTAACAAACAACACCTGACCAGAGGACCAATCAGGAAATAAGATTCTTTCAAATCTCAAGGGAGGGAAGCCTTTGTTTGTAGTTTGGGGTTTTTGCTTTGTGCTCTCTAGGGTCTGAGAGAGACCAGACATTACTATAGGATCTCTAAGTTTCTGTTCAAATAGTAAGTAGGAACAGGCGATTTTAGTATTTTTGTTTGTTTTACTCTATTTGCAATTGTGGATCTGGCTGGTTAACTTTTATATGTGTAGTTGCTGGGAATATTTTGATTTGTATTGGTACTGGGGGAAAAGTTTCTCTCTAGTGTCTGTAAGCTATAGGACCCTGTAATATTTACATCTTGAAGTTACAGAGATAATTCTTTACTTTTTCCTTTCTTTTATTAAAAGATTTCTTTTAAGAGAACCTGATTGAATTTTTCCCCCTTGTTTCCCTTGTTTAATCCCAGGGGATTGGGTTTAAACTCACCAGGACTGGTGGGGAAGACGGGAGGGGGGAGAGGTAGAATCTCTCTCTGTTTTCCTTGAATCTGTTTGCCTCTTTGTGGAAGGGAAGGGACATGCTTCTCTGTATTGTGATTTAAAGAGTTTGGATCAGTAGTCTCTCAGGATAGCCCAGGGAGGGAAAGTCTGGGAGGGGGAAAGAAGGGGGAATGGTTTATTTCTCCTTGTTTTAAGAACCCAAGGGATTTGGGTTCTTGGGGTCCCCAGGGAAGGTTGGGGAGGTCAGAGTGCCCCAAAACACTATATTTTTGGGTGGTGGCAGTGCTATCAGATCTAAGCTGGTAATTAAGCTTAGAGGAATTCATGCAGGTACCCAAATTTTGGACGCTAGGGTTCAGATTTGGGAATTATACCTTATGACAAGCTTAAATAGGGGCTGTGACCCAATCAGGCACCTCAGAACTCTCCCAATCAGAGCATTGAGGCGGGGTTTGTGCCCCAGTTGGGCTTCATGGACTGCGGTCCCAGCTGCTGTCTGTGAGCTGCCAGGCAGAGGATTGGTGTGTGATGACTCTCCCCGACCCCCTTGTTCAAGACCTGCAGGACCTGACTCCATGCAACCAGGCCACAGTTACTCGTTCTGGAGGCATCAGTTACCTGCCTGATCATGCAAAAGCAGCTTTGTGCATGCAGATGGCTGTGGGTGCAAACTTTGTGGGTGCCATTTAGGAGACTGCTTTGAAAAGGTATCGTAACGGTGTGTATTATGCTTCAGACAAGTAGTGCTAACGCAATATTATCACTTCTGAGTACAGGCATCATTCACTCAGACTGCCTGTCAGTCACAGGATGGCTGGCGTTAGCTGCTAATGCTTCGCATGTGTGTATTGCAGCACAAGTCTGAGTTGTGCTGATCTGGATCTGACGCGGGGTTTGCTTACAGAAATAGATGCCGAGTTCATCAAGAACTTGAAGGTGTTGATTCCTTGGCTCCTTAGCCCTGAGAGCCTAGATGTTAAGGAGATCAATGGAAATAACATCACCTGTCGAGGCCTTGTGGAATACTTTAAGGTATTGGCTCCTAAACCACGTGAGATCACGGTTATTCAGCTGGGAAGTGTTTGCATTTTTTCCTGATTTAAGTGAGCAGTAAAGGAAGGTTTGTGATACACAGACTGGGGAAAGTGCACGTCTTTCTAGTGAAGGTATTTGTCTGGCCGCTATAACCTTGGCGTCTGCGTAGCCTCACCACTCTCTGGTGCTGTTATCCCCATTGAACAGATGGGGGCGCTGCGGCACACAGAGACTAAGTAGCTTGCCCAGGGTAGCACAGGAAGTCTCTGGCGAAGTCTAAATCAATGCTTAGGGTGACCATATGTCCCGTTTTGGCCGGGACAGCTCCCTTTTTATGCTCTGCCCTGACCGTCCCGACATTTTTTTGACAAAAACGGGCGTTTGTCCCATTTGCTCTTCCCAACTGATTAATTGGCAAGTGAACAAATGCCCAGTTTACAAAAAAAGCCTGGTGGGCCCCCTAGGGCGCATGGAAGAATGTTTTTTTGGGGGGGGCAGTGACACAAGGTGCTATGCAGCAGGGATCTGGGGGTCAGCCCCAGCCCTGGGCAGCATGGAGCTTGCTGGGGGCGGAGGGATGGCTCCGGTGAGCCCGGCGGGTGGGGGAGTGGCTCAGGCAAGCCCTGAGCCGTCCCATTTTTACTTTAGGAAATAAGGTCACCCTATCAGTGCTGCTCAGCACGAAAGGGACCATTCCCTGGAGGGAGCTGGACATCTATGTCCCTTTTAAAAATCTCCTTAATGGCGCATGTGTAAGGTGTGTGTGTGTGTGTGTTTTAAATAAACATGCTGTTGAATGTGATGCTATGTTTGTATTGTTTCCTAGGCATATATAAAGATTTATCAAGGAGAAGAATTGCCACATCCCAAATCAATGTTGCAGGTATTTATGCTGTATGCTGGTGGCTGGCATGAGCTTGTCTACAGTGATTCACATTGATTTTCTGTTACGCAGGCATTTGAGATGTTAGGCTAATGGAGGGCTTTGAGTCTGTTCTCTGATGCTCAAATATGCTAATCAAAGCAATACCTTGTTGGAAATCTTGGGGTAAAATTTTCAAAAGCACCGAAGTGACTTAGGGCCCTGATTCCCATTTTCAGAAGTGAGTTAGGCACTCTGAGATATTTTTCACAAGGCAGAGGCAATAGCTGTGTACATATCCCTGGTCATTGCCAACGTTTTCTTAACATTTCCCATAGCTGCAGCATGAAGGGTTTTTACTGCCTCTGGCTTTGGATTCCTGCAGGAATTGGCTTCCTATGTACTACTAACTACAAGTCAAGGTGCATCTATAAATCCCAGTAGGAGCTGGGATCTGCCTTCTTGGGATGCCAGCCCTTTGTCCTAGTGCACCAGTGGCAGTTAAGATCAGCTCAGCTGCTTTTGCTAGCAGATTTTAACAGGCTGGTGTCTAGAAGCAGGGCGCTGTTGGCAGAAGGCTGTTGGCTCTGGAATTTGCTCTCCGAGCTCATCTGTTGTCCATAAGAGTTTGGTGTAAGGTGCATCTATTCACTCAGGCTTTTGCAGGAAAAGGCAGAGGTGACTGCAGAATGGAGGGCTGGGATCAAGTTGTTACTAGGGGGAGAGTCGGGTCGAGCTGTTTATTATTTTTCATTTTTGTACATGTGGGGAGTGTGCATGCACCCACCCATGCAGGTCGATGGAAATGGATATGTTACTAACCCAGCCTGCTTGTCTCCCGTCTCCCGCACCATCGGGTTGATCTGAAACTTGCATTGTGTTTTGCGTCCCGCTTGCAGGCCACAGCTGAGGCTAACAATTTAGCTGCAGTTGCCACTGCCAAGGACACCTACAATAAGAGAATGGAAGAGGTAAGGGAACAGCTCATATTGTCTTGGACTTCAGATGTTTCCGCCAAAGTACTAAGGCTGCACATGGTCTCCCTTTACAAGGCAGTTTACGAAGCAACCTCTGTGCCTGGCCACGATTTATTGATCCATACTTCTCAAAAAGGAGCTGTTTGAGCAAGTTATATGAGGCAGCATCTGTCCCAATAAAAGCCAGGATGGATTTGAGATTCCGTAACAACACCAAAATAAACTTGATCAGTTTGAAGTGAATTAAAAATAACCCCTTAAACTAATGAATAATGAGGAGTTTCCTTTTTCTAAGGCACTTGCTCTGGGGCAGAGATAAGATGCTCTGTGAAATTGAGGAGGGGCAGGCTGAGATCACGGGAATGTAACAGGCTGTCAGAGTAAGGTGTTAAATACACATATGTATGTGGCCAAAAATAAAACTCTAAATAAGTATCTGTCTACCAATGCAAGGGGTTTAAGAGCAAAAATAGGTGCACTAGAATGGCTGGCACTGGAAGGGGGTTCTGAGTCAAGCATCAACTGTTGGAGTGTTTTCTTGAGTCTGCAGAGAGCCTGAACCAAATGTTCTGAAAGGCGTAAGCTGCCTCACCATTCATCTCAACGAGATGCGCTTTCTGAAGGAGACAAAGTAATATGTTAATAGAAAAATCTGTCTAACCTGTTAAGCCTAGTGCTGGATTTTGGCAGGCTGGGCACACGGTGACAACAGAGAGCTGTGTGTGTTGGCGCCCCACCCCACCTAAACCACGAAGAAGGGATGGCAACAGCAAGAACCCTTTCCACTCCCCCAACCACTGAGCCCTCTGCTGGGACGATGTTGGCGGGGGCCACCTCAGAACAGTGGGTTTCAGAGTTAACCCCCTGAGATGAGTGGAGCAGTTCATACCTCTCAGAGCCATTGTTTCAGGCTGTCTTAAGACTCTGGCAGTCTTCACTGTATCGGTTACACTCAGGGCTAGTTTCAAGATTTTCTGTATAATTATGAGGGCTCAGAGCGAATATTTCTTAAATGACGACAGTTTAGAATCCAATATCATCATGTGACTTTAGCTCGGGGCCTGGTGCCAATAACGCCTGTGCCTTAATCCGGTCCTTGTTAATCTCTTAATCCTCACCCAGACCCCACACCTCCTCAGGTGCCAAGAACCCAACCCCCAGGCAGCTGCCAAAGCCTCCAGCGTCCCCACCAACTACTCTAGGATACAGTTACACATTTGTCAGTACAAAAAATTGCAGCACATTGAAAATGTGGATGTTAATAAGACACCCCCCACCCACCACTACCACCATGTGCTGTTCAATTCCTTGTTTAGATCACTAAAGGCTTCCATGTTCTGAATCTGAGAGAAGCTCCTGCAGAATTTCTAGCGGCTCACTGGAGTGCCAAGAAGCTAGGGTCCTTGCTGCTCAGTTTAGGTCCAGTTTGCTGCATAGCGCACAGGACCTTGCCACTTAGTTAACAGTTGCTAACCAAATGCTTGCAAAATCTCCTCTTCACTGCTATCCAGCTTCTCTGCCTGCTCAGTCAGCAGTCTGGCTTAATTTGCATCTTTTAAAAGCTTGAAAGGTTAGCTGAAAAGCTCTCACCTGCCAAGCTTTTAATGCCAACGTGCCGGTTCACTGCGTTCAGAGTCCCGTGCAACAACCGATCACAATAACAACACCAAGAGCAGTGCAAGAAACTGGATTCCCTGAATTGCTGTAGGCATCAATGACATCACACAGCAATTCTGGTTGGGGAAAAAGCATCCTTAGTTCCGGACTTGATTTTGGGGCCGAATCCTGCAAATTCTTACTAAAGGGTGTAGTGATCACTGCCAAAGAATATTTCCATTGAAGCCTGCTCTAGATCTGTTTATTTATCAACAAAGGGTAGGAGTAAATGGTCAGTTTTCAGCATGGAGTGAGGTAACTAGTGGTGTCCCCCAGGGGCCTGTTCTGAGACCAGTACTGTTCAGCATAATCATCAGTGAGCTGGATAAAGGGATAAATAGTGAGGTGGCAAAATTTGCAGATACAAAACTTCTCAAACGAAGTCCCAGGCAGACTGCAAAGAGCTACAAAGGGATCTCACAAAACTGGGTGACTGGGCAACAAAATGGCAGATGAAATTCAGTGTTGCTAAATACAAAGTAATGTGCATTGGAAAACATAATCCCCACTATCCATATAAAACGATGGGCTCATTAAGAAAGGGATAGATAATAAGACAGAAAATATCCTATTGCCTCTATATAAATCCATGGTACGCCCACATCTTGAATACTGCATACAAATGTAGTTGGCCCATCTCAAAAAAGACATATTGGAATTGGAAAATGTTCAGAAAAAGACAACAAAAATGATTAAGGGTATGGAACAGCTTCCGTATGAGGAGAGACTAATAAAAAAGATGGTTGCTCACCTTTGTAACTGTTGTTCTTCGAGATGTGTTGCTCATATCCATTCCAGTTAGGTGTGTGTGCACCGTGTGCATGCTCGTTGGAAGCTTTTTACCCTAGCAACACTCGGTGGGTCGGCTGGGCGCCCCCTGGAGTGGTGCCGCTATGGTGCCGGATATATACCCCTGCCGACCCAATGGCCCTTCAGTTCCTTCTTGCCGGCTACTCCAACGGTGGGGAAGGAGGGCGGGTTTGGAATGGATATGAGCAACACATCTCGAAGAACAACAGTTACAAAGATGAGTAACCGTCTTTTTTTCTTCGAGTGCTTGCTCATATCCATTCCAGTTAGGTGATTCCCAAGCCTTACCTAGGCGGTGGGGTCGGAGTGAGATGTTGCAGAAAGCAAAACTGCTGAGCCAAAGGCTGCATCATCTCTGGACTGTTGAACCAGAGCATAACGAGAGGCCAAGGTGTGGACCGAGGACCAGGTAGCTGCGTGACATATCTCTTGAATGGGCACATGAGCAGGAAGGCGGCCGATGAAGCCTGAGCTCTGGTAGAATGAGCGGTGAGGTGGCTCGAGGGAACATGAGCCAAGTCATAACAAGTACGGATGCACGCCGTCACCCAAGATGAGATCCTCTGGGAGGAGACCAGTAGGCCCTTCATTTGGTCTGCCACAGCGACGAAGAGTTGGGGCATTTTATGAAAGGGTTTCGTCTGGTCGATATAAAATGCGAGCGCTCCACGGATGTCTAGGGAGTGCAATTGCTGCTCCTGTTGTGATGAGTGTGGCTTCGGGAAGAAGACCGGAAGGAAGATATCCTGGTTGACATGAAAGGCCAATACCACCCTAGGGAGGAACGCTGGGTGTGGTTGCAACTGTACCTTGTCCTTGTGAAACACAGTATACGGTGAGTCCACCGTGAGAGCCCTAAGCTCGGAGACTCATCTGGCTGATGTAATGGCTACGAGGAAAGCTGTCTTCCAGGACAGGTATAGTAGCAAGCAGGGCAGACATAAGTCTGGTTAAAACCAGGTTGAGGTCCCAGGTCAGGGCTGGGCGGCGTACTTGAGGGTATAGGCACTCCAAGCCCTTGAGGAACCTAGAAACCATCGGGTGTGAGAACACGGAGCGTCCACTTTCCCCTGCGTGGAAGGTAGAGATGGCCGCTAAGTGTACCCTCAATGATGATACCGCTAGGCCCTGCTGTTTAAGAGACCAGAGGTAGTCCAAATGGTGGGGATCGAGACCTTGGTGGGAGTAACATTCTGCGATACGCAGCAGCAGGAGAAATGCTTCCACTTGGCCAGATACTTTGACTGAGTGGAAGGTTTCCTGCTACCCAGAGTACTTGTTGTACTGCGGCAGAGCAACATAACTCTGACTGGCTTAACCACGCAGCAGCCATGCCATGAGGTGAAGAGACTGCAGGTCTGGGTGGTGAAGTCTGCCATGGTCCTGAATTATAAGGTCTGGGTGAAGAAGCAGGGTAATTGGGTTGGCTATCGACAGGTCGAGCAACATGGTGTACCAGTGCTGGCTGGGCCACGCTGGAGCGATCATGATTAAGCGAGCTCCATCCCTGCGGAGCTTTAGCAGGACCCTGTGAACCAGCGGGAACGGTGGAAAGGCGTAAAGCAGTTGGCTCATCCACGGCATCAGGAAAGCGTCCGAGATCGAACCCGGGGCGAGACCTTGGAAGGAGCAGAACATCTGGCATTTCCTGTTCTTGCGGGAAGTGAAGAGGTCTATGTGGGGAAATCCCCACTTCCGGAAAACAGAATGAATAACGTCCGGATGAATCGACCACTCGTGAGACAGGAAGGATCTGCTGAATCGATCCGCCAGAGTGTTCCGAACCCCTGGGAGAAAGGACGCTACCAGATCTATCGGGTGGGCTATACAAAAGTCCCAGAGTTGGATGGCTTCCTGACAAAGGGGGGAGGACCGTGTCCCTCCCTGCTTGTTTATGTAATATATGGCCGTTTTGTTGTCCGTGAACACTGAGACACAACGGCCTTGCAAATGCTGTTGAAACGCCTGGCACGCAAGGCGGACTGCTCTCAGCTCTCGGACATTGATATACAAGGCCAGCTCCTGAGATGACCAAAGGCCTCGAGTGCGAAGATGTCCGAGGTGAGCACCCCAGCTGAGAGATGACGTGTCCGTCGTCAGGGCCATAGAAGGCTGGGGTGGATGGAACGGCATCCCTGCACACACCAGGGAGGGTGTCAGCCACCAGTCAAGAGAGCCTAGGATGCTCGGCGGAATGGTGACTATCATGTCTAAAGCGTCTCTGCCTGGGTGGTATACCGAGCTGAGCCAAGATTGGAGGGGACGGAGGCGTAATCTGGTGTGTTTGGTCACGACGTGCAGGCAGCCATGTGACCCAGGAGACTGAGACAAGTGCGAGCCAAAGTCGTCGGAAAGTTCTGTAGGCCTCAGATAATTG
Source organism: Chelonoidis abingdonii (assembly GCF_003597395.2). Lineage (NCBI taxonomy): Eukaryota > Metazoa > Chordata > Testudines > Testudinidae > Chelonoidis > Chelonoidis abingdonii. The sequence goes on along the minus strand of NC_133772.1, from coordinate 155,858,377 downwards.
TTACCATTGCCTGAAACCGAGGCTGTGGTAAGCAGGCTCTGGCGAGATTGGAGTCCAGGATGGCCCCAGTGAAGTCTATCCTCTGTGTGGGAACCAGAGTGGATTTTCCTGTATTGATCATTAGGCCTAGATGTTTTAATAGGTCCTTGACGATGCCCACATGATGGGTGACTTGTGTCTCGGAGGTCCCTCAGATGAGCCAATCGTCCAGCTACGGAAAAATGTGTATCCGACTGCGGCGGAGGGAGGCGGTGACTACAGCCATGCACTTTGTGAATACTCTTGGGGCTGTAGAGAGGCCAAACGGTAGGACCGTCAACTGGAAATGCTGACAGTTGGCTACAAACCGGAGGTACCGCCTGTGTGGAGGATAAATGGCGATGTGAAAATAGGTGTCCTTCATGTCAAGGGCGGCATACCAGTCTCCGGGATCCAAGGACGGGATGATGGTCCCCCAGGATACCATGCGGAACTTCAACTTTATCAGAAACTTGTTGAGTTCTCGCAGGTCTAGGATAGGTCTGAGACCTCCCTTCACCTTGGGGATTAGGAAATAGTGAGAATAGAACCCCTTGCCCCTTTCATCCTTTGGTACCTCCTCTATGGCTCCCATGGCAAGGAGTGTCTGCACCTCTTGTAAGGAATTGCTCGTGAGAGAGGTCCCTGAAGAGGGACGAGGATGTTGGGTGGAAGGGGGGCGCGAAATAAACTGGAGGTGGTACCCAAGTTCCACCATGTGTAGGACCCAACGATCTGAAGTTAGCTGGGACCACGCAGGGAGGAAAAAGGAGAGGCGGTTGGAAAAAGGAGAGAGAGGATTCTGGAAAGTAACTGGTATGCTGTCCCTCGGGCGCACCTTCAAAAGTTTGGCTTTGGCCCCATAGGTGGTTTGGTGGGACCTTGATTTTGGCCCCCTTGGGGTCCTGACTGTCGTTTAAGACCAGCTCTACCACGCCTTCTGCCAAAGTTCTGCCTCTGTCTAGGCGGAGGATAAGGGCGATGAGGCTGGGGGCAGAAAGGCCGGTGCTGAGTCACCGGCGTGTGCATGCCGAGAGAGCTCATAATAACCCTGTTGTCCTTCAGGCTTTGTAGCCTGGGGTCTGTCTTTTCAGAAAACAGGCCTCTACCGTCAAAGGGCAGGTCCTGTATCGTATGTTGCAGTTCCGGCGGGAGGCCTGAGACTTGAAGCCATGAAATGCGTCTCATGGCAACTCCGGATGCCAGAGTCCTGGCTGCGGAGTCAGCTGCATCCAACGAGGCCTGGAGGGAAGTTCTCGCCACTTTTTTCCCTTCCTCCAAGAGGGCCGCAAACTCCTGAGGGACTAACTCTGTAAACTTGCCCACCGCCGCCCAGGTGTTGTAGTTGTAGTGGCTAAGCAGGGCTTGCCGGTTTGCCACCCGGAGTTGGAGGGCCCCTGCAGAGTATACTTTACGGCCCAGTAAGTCCATGCGTCTAGCCTCCTTTGATTTTGGAGCTGGAGCTTGCTGGCCATGATGTTCCCTCTCATTGACAGACTGTACGACGAGGGAGCAGGGAGGAGGATGGTCGTACAGGTACTTGTGCCCCTTGGATGGCACCATGTACTTGCGCTCAACTCCCCTGGCAGCGGGTGGAATGGAGGCTGGGGACTGCCAGATGGTATCAGCATTGGGCTGAATCGTCCGGATAAATGGTAAGGCCACTCTTGTGGGGGCATCAGCCGACAGAATATCCACCACCGGGTCCTCTATCTCCGGGACCTCCTCCACCTGGAGATTCATATTGAGTGCCACACGTCTCAGGAGGTCCTGATGGGCCCTCATGTCAGTTGGAGGAGGGCCCATGGAGGATGTCCCTGCCACTGCCTCATAGGGAGAGGAGGAAGAGAAAAGACCATGGACCAACGGATCCTGTGTGGCCTTGTGCTCTTGGACGCCCTCCAGCTCCCATGGGGTTTGGGAGTCTGGTGGCTGAACTGGCGCTTCCTCCGTATTGGTAGGAGGGAGGTAGCTGATAGTCGCCTCCAGCACCCGGTGCTCCGATGGGGCAGAGCGAGATAGGACTGGAGGTACACCTTGGGCCTGATGATATGCCCAAAGCGTCCAGAATGACCACTGATGGGGGCCTTGATCTTGGGCCTGGGTCTCCTGGAACATTCTGGCGGGCACATCGGAGTCACGGTCCTGTGCATAGGAACTGTCCACATGAGATGACACCGATGCGTGACGGGATGGCCAAGGAGGGGCTGAAAAACCCTGGGAAGAGTCTCGCTCTCTGTTTGATCTTGCTCTGCGTGGCACCGGGGAATGGTACCGGGAGCCATACCGGTACCAGGAACGAGATAGGGACCTACGACCGGAGCGGTGCTGGGATCTCGAAGCTCAGCGTCTGGAGAGGCCGTGAGAGACACGGTGCCTGGGGCGGTGCCGGGAGCTGGATCGGTGGCGAGAGTACCGGGCCGGCGAATGGGACGCTGATCGGTGCCACGAATGTGACCAGTACCGAGAAGGGGATCGGTGCTGGGACTGCGAGTGGCGTCGGGACCGGGATTGGCGATGGAACCGAGAATACCGGCGGGATCGCAATCGTGAGTGGTGCCGCTCTGCGGTACCAAGAGAGGGTGGTCTCATCAAGGCAGGCTTGCTCACAGATTGTATGACTCGCACCGGTGGTGCCGGGGGTTGAGGCAGCACAGACTCTGTCATTGCAGTCAGTTCCCTCGCCGTGGAAAATGTCTCCGGTGTGGAGGGAATAGTGAGCTCAAACATGGCTCTCGGCAGGGAGCTTTGAGGCACTGGACTCGACAGCCCTTGCGGGACCGGAATCGACGGTGCCAATGATGTCGGTGCCGCGGCAGGTGTAGGTGCCGGGCGGTCCGATCTAGCCGGGTGCTCTGGCTGTGGTGCAGATGGCGCAGAAGCAGCGGACGTCTTTTGCCTCTTCACCCTCAGGGAGAGAGAACGGTGCTGAGCAGACACCGGTGCCGGAGATGGTGCTGAGAGGCCTTAGCGGTACCGGTGTGATCTGGTGCCGAAGAAGCACTTCTTCCAGCGGATTGACCAGTGCTCGGTGCCAAGGGCGGAGGAGTAAGAGCTGCCTCCATCAGGAGCTGTTTGAGTCGAAAGTCTCGCTCCTTTTTTTCCTCGGCTTGAAGGCCTTGCAGATCTGGCACTTATTGGCTAGGTGGGATTCCCTGAGGCACTTAAGGCAGGAGTCGTGAGGATCTCCTGTTGGCATCGGCTTGTGACAGGCCGAGCACGGTTTGAAACCCGGTAAACTGGGCATGGGCCTCGGCACCGGGTGCGGGGAAGGGGCTAATCCCCGAACCCCTCTTAACTATAACACTAACTATGTTATAGAACTAATAAAACTAACTGGAAATATAGAAATTTCAACTATATACACAAGAATAACGAGAGAACTACAAGTAGCTAGGGAGGTGGAGGTCAGCTAAGCCGCGCTCCACAGTTCCAACGACTGTCACGGGCGGTAAGAAGGAACTGAAGGGTCGTTGGGTCGGCAGGGGTATATATCCAGCGCCATAGCAGCGCCACTCCAGGGGGCGCCCAGCCGACCCACCAAGTGTTGCTAGGGTAAAAATCTTCCGACGAGCGTGCACGTGGCGTGCACACACCTAATTGGAATCGATATGAGCAATCACTCGAAGAAGAACGGGGACTTTTCAGCTTGGAAAAGAGACAACTAAGGGAGGATATGATAGAGGTCTATAAAATCATGACTGGTGAGGAGAAAGGAAATAAGGAAGTGTTATTTACTCCTTCTCACAACACAAGAACTAGGGATCACGCAATGAAATTAATAGGCAGCAGGTTTAAAACAAACAAAAGAAAGTATTTCTTCACACAACACACAGTCAATCTGTGGAACTTCTTACCAGAGGATATTGTGAAGGCCAAGACTATAACAGAGTTCAAAAAAGAGCTAGATAAATTCATGGAGGATAGGTTCATCAGTGGCTATTAGTCTGGATGGGCAGGAATGGTGTCCCTAGCCTCTGTTTGCCAGAAGCTGGGAATGGGCAACAGGGGGATGGATCACTTGATTTTTACCAGTTCTGTTAATTCCCTCTGGGGCACCTGGCACTGGCCACTGTCGGAAGACAGGATACTGCGGTGGATGGACTTTGGTCTGAGCCTGTATGGCCGTTCTTATGTTATCATGTATCATTTGTATGGTGGTAGCACCAGCCTATGGGGCTACAGTCACTGTGATCTATCTTAAATATTTGGTGAATAACTGAACTGTTTTCTCTGAATAGGTTTGTGGGGGAGACCGGCCGTTTCTTGCACCCAGTGACCTTCAGAACAAACACCTGGAGCTCAAGGAGGAAGCAGTGAAGCTGTTTCGAGGCGTTAAGAAGATGGGTGGGGAGGAGTTTAGTCGCCGCTACCTACAGCAACTGGAGAACGAAATAGACGAGCTCTACGTACAGTACATTAAGCACAATGACAGCAAGAACATATTCCATGCGGCACGTACCCCTGCAACCCTCTTTGTGGTCATCTTCATCACGTACGTGATAGCTGGAGTGACCGGCTTCATTGGCTTGGACATCATAGCCAGTCTATGCAACATGATCATGGGGTTGACCCTTATCACTCTGTGCACCTGGGCATATATCAGATACTCTGGGGAATACAGAGAACTGGGAGCAGTAATAGACCAAGTGGCTGCAGCGTTGTGGGACCAGGTAAGAGCATGAGCTTGTGATAAAAAGAGACATTCTTTGGCCTTGATTTGCTTTGGGATTCTCAGCGCCTTTTGAAATAGCTTTTAAATACGTCACTCGGGCCCCAGGCCTGCAATTGGACGACCTGCACACATCCAGCTGCAGGACTGGGGCTTAAGTCAGCTATACACTCATCCTCTAGACAATGGCCTATCCTGCTGCCTTTCAGAGCAACTTAAACACCACATTTTAACCCATTCCAGACAGGTTCTTTAGCCTTGCCACACACTGAATGCACCAGCACTAGGTGCTGGGAAAGGCAAGGATAGGTGTCTTGTTTATTGAGATGATCATAAGGGTGAGAATTCTGGTGCCCAGTATGGGGGCCGTGAACAGAACCGCCCCCCACCTGGTCATGTGAGTGAAGTTAGATGGAGGAAACAGGGACAACAGAGCTTGTTTAATGTATGACACCACTAGCCATTAGGTGCAAAACCAATGCCTCCCATTCAGATTTTGTGTCTCCTGCACAATGTAAATCCTGGGCCATAAATTGAGGTTGGGGATCTCATTTTGAAATGTGGACTTAAAGGTCCTGGAAACAGAGAGACAGGGGAGTACAAGTCAGCGTGTTGGATAGCGGTCACACAGGTTTTCAACAATCCTTTATCCCGTTGGCTTCAGCGGAACTTTGATGCGAGTTAAGCATCTGTATAAATATTGGCTCAATGACGGCCTAAGCCAACAATGCTAACTTTTAAAAGAACATGGCGGCCTTTTGCTCTTCCAGTTGACAGGGCTGGAATTAGCTCACTTGTTTTATTTCACATTTGTAACCCACCAACTGCAATATACATCTTACGCCACCCTGCTTGGAGTCAAACAAAAAACAGAAGGCATTTGTCATCAGGCTTCAGATTCATAGGTGAGCTTTATATGGAAATCAACAGATTCAGGGTTATTAATATGACTTAATTTACTTAATTTCCATTCTTTCCAGTGACTTAAAGTTGTGTAATAGCTTAAAATATGCAGTTTTGGCTGGAAAAATGAAACTTTTAAGCTTCCAGAGTAATGCTTTGATAAAATGCTCAACGCAGGCCCTCGGGTAGAGACCTTGAGCATACCATGACATCAGTTCACCATTGCAAATGGATGCAAAGTCTCAAATGGAAGCAGAAGTCAATGGATAGAGGGTTGCAGGCGCATGCAGGTTTCCACCTACATTGTGCACTCATGAGATCAGGGTCCTCAGAAGTGGCTTAAACTTGCGTGGTGGGTCAAATAAATGGTGCATTAAACACCGTGTTTGGCCAGACACCCCCTGACATCAGCAGGAGTTTCACCATTGACATAAATAGCAACAGGCTGTACTAACATGATTCAAGGGACACCATCCACTTGAAATCTAGTCAGTTTAGGGTGGGAGGAGTTTGGGGTGGGAGGAGGAGTTAAAAATAGCGACACCTGCCCCTGTGTAATTTTACCACTGTTTTCCTATTTTAAAAAAAACGCTCTCTTCCAGTTGCTCTGTGAAAACCCACACACACACAGCAGGGGCAGGAACTGACTTTACATCATGGGAACAGGGACAACTGACGATACACAAAATGCTGTCCTGTGCACAGCCTGAACAAATGGAAAACGCTTCTTTTGCTGTCATTTGCAGCAATGGTCACTGCAGGTGTCCAGGGCTAGTGCAAAGAAGTTTTGTGCCCTAGGTGAAACTTCCACCTTCCGCCCTCCCACCCCAGCCCTGTGGCAGCTCCCCCCCCCTCGTCCCTAATGCACCCCCCCCCAGCAGTTAACTCAGCCTCCCACTCAGGGAGCCCCCCCCGCAGCAGGTAACCCCTCTCCACCCCATGCCCCCACGGCAGCTAACCCTG
>NC_133772.1:155684094-155851697 GCF_003597395.2 Chelonoidis abingdonii | reverse complement strand
TGTCTCCTCCCTGAGGCGCCCCCCCCCACAGCAGTTTCGCACCCCCGGGAGCCATGGGGCAGCTCCCGACCCCAGCTCACTTCTGCTCCGCCTCCTCCCTGAGCATGCCTCCCCCACTCTAATTCTCCTCCCCTCCCAGGCTTGCAGCGCCAAACAGCTGATTGGCGCCGCAAGCCTGGGAGGCGGGAGAAGTGGAGCGGGTGCTGCGCTGGGAGAGGGAGTCTGAGCTGCATGTGTCAGCGTGCCTCTGGCAGCCCAGCCCAGGAACGCTGTAAAAAAAAAAAAGTTGGGGGCACCACTTTTTGGCACCCCCCAAATCTTGGCCCCCCCCTAGGCAACCGCCTAGTTTGCCTTAATGGTAGCACCAGCCCTGCAGGTGTCACTGGTCCCAGCGCTAGTTAAAGAAACCTCCAAGTATATTTTTAATGAGACAACAGCATCCTTGTAACCGTTGCGGCTCCACGACTGCGGCTGCTCAGGTTTGCAGTTCCTGCAGCCCTGACCCAGGATACGTTAATCCAGAAGTGAGGCACAAAACATTAGTCTGTTCAAAGCATTAAAAAAACAAACAAACAAACAAAAAAAAAACCTGTCCCTCCACCTTGTCTTCTGCCCTGTGTTAAACTAGCCCGCAGCAAGCATGTTGAGTAGCTTGTGTCATTCTCTGGGCCCAGCCCTGTGTGCTGGCTTTTGTACTTCAGAGGCAAAGCTGCCCATCCATGACTCATTGAAGGTTCTTATAGAGGGGGGCTGCTGCTTGCTCTGGAACTAAAAAACCCACATCAACTCTGCCTCCCCTTTTTAGTTTTTACAGCAAACTTACCCAAGTGCCAATATGCCAAGAATCAGCCTGGTGCAGCCCCCTTGCCTCAAGCCGCTAACAGAGGTTTCCAATGGACCTGCTAATAGAGCCTTAACTAGGATGAGCGGGGCAGCACTATTAATTCTAACCACCTTTCCCCCACCTTGAATTGAGCAAAGGAAATGATAAATGGGAGCAAGGGGAAGGTTAACCAGGCCACCAGGTCTCTGCACCCAGAGGGGCCAGGCCATTGTGGGACAGCAAGAGGGCGTTATTGTATCAGGTTACTTTTGTGGGCAGAGGGGCAAGAGGCAGCACAGACAAGCAAAAGCAGAGAGACGGGTTAGATAGCAGGCTTTTGTTTGCATAGGATCCTTTTCTGGCTGTGCTCCTGTTTCTGTCCCTTCTGGGGTTAGCTGCATTGTTCAAATACAGACTTTCCCTGCCCCCCAAACCTTCCAGTCTCATGCAGTGCTGCCAAGTTTGGGTTGCAGAACTTGGAGAAGGAAGTATATTGGTTTGGAACTAACTGTTTTCATTGGATTTAAAAAAAAACAACCACCATGGAAACATTGATCCTGGTTTTAGGCTTTGTAAACATTTGTTTTTGCAAAGCATTAAGAGGCTGATCCTCACATGTTGTAAATCAGCGTAGCTCTGTTAATGACTGGCTAATGAAGTTACTCTGATTGCCACCAGCAGAGCATCGGGTCATTCAATTTTAGGCCAAATTGGACATGATCAGCCCTGTTTTAAAAGCCTGATGTGGTGCGTGTTAATGCCAACTGATTGCTCACATTCAGAGCTGTTTTGCCAGTGAAAAGTGCTAGCCATTAGCTGATGGTAGAATGGCCCCATCAGAGGTGCTTGTCTCTTCGTATCTCCCTGTCAAGGTGAGGTGCTGTTCTGACACTGAGCCGCTCTGACAGGGAAAGTGGGCAGTTGATTTGGGCCCTGCAGTGGTGACCATTATGGGGGATTGAGGGGTGGAGCCACTTCCCCCAACCCCAATTCGCCAAAAATCACCTTCTTCCCTACACTCCTCTCTTACGCCGCTGTAACTCAGGAGTTACTACACTGTATCAGTGGTACAGTGAATCCAGTGTAAACTGGAAACAGGATCAGAATCAGGTCCCAAAGGAAGGTTTGGCCAGCAAGCCCCCTGCACATTGTGCCTGAGCTTGGAGTCAGGGCAGATCCGAAACTTGTCCAAGTCAATCCATGGTTATGGTCCAAATTGGAACCATGTCTTTAATCAACTTCGGAAACAACCACAGCGTAACCAGCTTTCCTAGTTGTTGTATGGACGGAGCCTAACCGCCTGTGGAATAGGTATTGTGCCCTTAGAGCATGCAGCTAAGGGAACATGATCCAGAGTGGGGATGGTGGGGAAGGCTGGGGTTAATGGAAAAGGGCGAGGGGGAGGGGGGCTGACCCTTAGGAAAACTGGGTAAGCCCATGTAAGGCTGAATGCTGTAACATTACCCAGGAAGTGCATTATACACAGAGATGCTATTTTTTCCCCTTTTCCAACTGCCTTTCCCACAGGGAAGTACGAATGAGGTAAGTGGCTTTACCGTTATAGAAACATGCCTTTACCCGCATGCCGCTTGCTCTAGCTGCAAAATGAACATCGGTAACGCAGAGCGAGGTTGGCGCCTTCACATTCACAACCACACATTCTGCCGGGAGCCTGAGTTTGTAACCACTGCTCTTTAAGGAGGTTTGTGTAGCACCTAGAACTGATCGAGTTCCTCAGCGCAGCTGGGATTTGCAAAAGGACCAGCAGATTTGCCTCCAGTTCCCAAGCAGAGCTGGGTGTCTAACTCCCTTAGGCACCTTTGAAATTCTCATCCAGTGTTGGGCCCTGCTAGAGAGTTCCCTAGCTAAGTCTCTTTGGAACACAGCATACAAGCATTAGATTGCAAGAAGAGCAATTCTGCATGACCAGTGTCTCTCCAATCATACGAAGAGAGGGCCTAGAGCCGGCAATCAGAGTCACCCAGACAGGCCAATGGGGCTTCTTGTGTAGACACGAGTCGGTGCATATAGAGCCAATCCCAGTCTCAGGGCCAAACGCATGAGGAAGAAGTTAGTGCTATAGGAGAAGAAATCCAGGATAACAGAGGAGGGAATCTGGGTTACTTTTGGTGTAAGTTTTTGCTTATGCTGACGTGCTTATTCAAGAAATGTTTATTTTCTAATCTTGCAAAACTCCCACTGAAGCTAAGTGGAGTTTCACCCGAGTAATGACGGCAGGATCGCATCTTACCTTTTCAAAATGTACCCATTACACTAGTTTCTGAGACACCAACCTCTGTTAAAACAAGCTAAAAGAGAGATTTAAAAAAGATAGTTCTGTTCCCACACCCCCTTACCTCTTTGGGACAAAACTGGTTGCATTTTGAAACGGAAGTACATCAGCGTGCACTAGGGAGGTTTTAGTGCACAGCGGCATGGTCAATGGGGATAGTTAGCATGCCACAGGCTAGCATGAGACAGATTTACCCCTCAGCTTGCCGCTCACCAACTATTTGTATAGACCAGCCAGTTTGCCTATCTGTAAAATGGGTACGCTGTTGATGCATTTTACCAGGCTGTTCTGAATGGAACGGTATTAAGTGTAGACACAGCACATTTGAGTAAGAGACTCAAAGGGATGAACAAGGGTATATAGTATCTTTTTATTGCTCAGGAGTATCAAGCCTGAGGTGGAACCCTTCCGGTGTTCCCAGTCCTAGAAATCATGTGCCCTTTGATTTTTGGAACACATCTGTTACACATTCAGCTCAGATATGCCTTTAAAAGTGGAACTCTAAGAACCAGACAGTTACACCTTGCTGTTGAGTTTTAAGCAGAACTTTCATGGAGTTGGCTAGGGTGTGCTGCTGAGAACTGAGGCACAACAGGCCCCCAAGTTATTAGCTTGTCATGCCATTAAGCCCCTGGCAGAATAACATTTAAAAATGTACAGTAGGAGGTTTTATAAATCAGAGTCAGTTTCCACATTGAGACAAGATTTTCTGGTAGCTGATACTTTTAAGCATCTGAATTTCTGAGCATCTAAATTGAAATTATTTTCCTACATGCATGTTCTGCTCAGAAATCAGTGGTGTTAATTCCCGAAGACCGAACATGCTCTTGGTAATCCCAGGGGCTCTCCAGAGTTTAATGACTCGTCTCTGCTGTGTAAAATTTAGTCTTGAAAAGGGATTATTGGGAGGGAACGCCAAGCCCCCACAAGCATTAAGCGGTCCTCTTAAATGTTTAGACAATGGGGGACAGAAGAGAACTATTTGCTAGTCTTATGCACAGGGTGACAGTAACACTGATAAAAAGAAAACCAACACAGATTCACACTGAACTTACAAGGGTGCATTAAATTAATATAGACCTTTGGGCAGGTACCATCTTTTCATCACAACTATTTTTGAAGATAGTATCTTCTCATTCATGATCAGTGTTCTGCAGAAGCCAGCGAAAGATTTATTTGCTAGATTAGGTAGTTCCGTTTGTAACAATTTGTGCTGTCTCCTCTGAAGACAACAGCAAAACCCCTCCACGGGTATGATAAAGGATGCCGAAGGCTAAAACCTGCATTTGTTTAAAGAAGCAATTTCTAGAAAAACTGCATGTACGTTTCATGATTAAAGTCTATTGCATGGCATGTTTTACAATCATCTAAATGATCTTCACAAAAAATGCATGAATATATTGAACATTAACATTTGCACCTTAAACATGAAACCTATAGAAGAGACCACTCATTAGACAAGGAAGCATATGACAGTATCCCTTGATTCAGTTACATTCTGCCATACAATTAAAAGAACAGGTGGCAGGTGAGCAGCTTTTATCAGTCTCTTGAGTTGTTGTGACAGGCCATTCGATGGAACCAGTGTATATATGAAGCTGTAGCACTGATGAATGGGATTTTCATTCTTGAACGTTATGCAGAATCAAAGTAAGGTCTGTGTAACACATGGGCCAGGTGTTGTCCATCTCTCCCTCTAAAGAAAGGGAGCATGGAAAGGAGCGTATTGATTGGCTGCTCCCTTCATGCAAGTTGAACGGCTTCTGTAGCTCAACCGATAGAGCAGGGGTGAGCAAACTTTTTGGCCCAAGGGCCAGATCGGGGTTGTGCAACTGTGTGGAGGGCTGGGCCTCCCCAAATAGCCTGGCCCCCGCCCCCTATCTGCCCCCCTCAGAACCCTCAACCCATCCAACCCCGCCCCCCGCTCCTTGTCCCCTGACCGCTCCCTCCCAGGTCTCCACCCCCTATCCAACCCCCCTCCCCCGCTCCCTGTCCCCTGACTGTTCCAACCCCTATCCACACCCCTGGGACTCCCACCCCCTGTCCAACTGCCCTCTGCTCCTTGTCCCCTGACCACCTCCTCCTGGGACCCCCCTCCCCTAACTGCCCACCCAGGATCCCACCCTCTTATTCAAACCCCCCACCCCCTGACTGCTCTCCTGACCCCTATCCACATCCCTGCCCCCTGATAGCCCCCCCTGGCACTCCCAACCATCCCTGTTCCCCATCCCCTGATCTTCCCCCCAGAACCTCCACCCCCTCCTCCCTGACTGCCCCTCAAGACCCCCTGCTCCCCACCCCCTTACCAGTAGCAGGGGGAATAGCCGAGGGCTGGGGACTAGGATCCCTGGCTGGGAGCTCGGGCCAGGCAGGACGGTCCTATGGGCCACATCTGGCCCGTAGGCCGTAGTTTGCCCACGTCTGCAGTAGAGGCTTATGCTTTTAGACCTCGAAGTCCTTGGTTCCATTACCACAGGTGATCCAACCAGCACATCATCATCAGAAGTTTTAGTGGACCAGGTGCATTAGCTTAGTAGTAACACCCCTGAACCTATTTCATTCTAGTGACTGGAGCATGGAAAGAAGGAGTGAGGTTGTTACATTTATTTTTCTAGACAGATTTCATAAGTCACACTTAGCACATATGGAAAGAAAAGTATTATAAGAAGTCCAGGTGTACATACATTGTGATGATTTTGAACAAGCTACTATAATATGAATGCAAAATAGATCACTTGCTCTATAAACTCACCGATCTAAGAATGTTTCTCTCTTCTGTTCTGTAGGCTTTGTACAAACTTTACAGTGCAGCAGCAACCCACAGACATTTGTATCACCATGCGTTCCCTGCACAGAGATCAGAATCCACTGAAGAGTCAGAAAAGAAGAAAATGTAAGACAGATGTTTTCACGTAGGTGCATGAAGCACATACACCTCATCAGTTAAACACCCGCCTAGTTGTATTCATGTACAAGTTTCTGAAGCTCCTGAAGTGGAACAGAGGAGAACACAAAATAATTCACTTGTAAAGATGATTTCATGTGTGTGTTTTAATTTTGATGACACGTTGTTTGATGGGAAGATGTAGGCATGTTTTTCATTTTGTTTATATGTACATACTTGATTTTGCTGCAAATATAAACAATACTCTTAATTTTTAATATCAAGCAATTCTTGCCTGGTTTTGACTGATTTATGAAATCTTGCTTTCCACTTTAAATTTAGTACGCAATGTGATGAGATCACTAACAACATGATGTGGTAATTAGATATGTTTTCCAGATGTAAACCCTAGCATTATTCAAAAGAACCACCTCTTATATTATTCTCAGATATGCTTGTTCAAGTAAATATCACGTAACCAAAGGTTTGATTAATCAATGTTTTTCCTCTTATCTGCCATGAACTACACAATTACATGAACACTTTTTAAAAAAAACATATGTACTAACTTGCTTTGCCAGAAATTGTAAGGCCACTTCTGCTATGGTATGTTTAATGATATTGTGAGGAAAGTATGCTTTTTCCTTTGATAAATTTAATGCATAAAAAGATGACTTTGTACATGTATTTGAGAAAGTTTCACTGTTTCTTTATATATATTCTCGTTTAGTGTTTAGAAATTGTGTTCACAGCTCTATTTTATTGTCAGAGTATTAAAGTTTCCTTTTGGTTCCTATGAAGTTGATCATATCGTGAGCAATTAATTCACTAACTGGCGTTTTCTTAGATCTTAATGTTCATCTAGGTTTATTTTTCTATCATTTATTTGATGAACATTGTGCTTTTCTTTAGACACAATCCCTCAAAAATTTTAGCTGCTGTTTTTAGAAATGCAGAGTGGAATTTGATTATACTGATCGTTCAGAGGGTGGCGGATTTGCATTGACATTTTTTTAAATAAAAAACCCACAGAGCAACCATGGTACATTTAGTAAAAGTCCTCGCTTTACAGGGAAATAGTATGTAAAGTTGCAGGTATGAAAATTCAACTATCTACACCTCTTTAAATATAGTATACTTAGACTACTGAGGAAAGACATCTATAAACACAGGAAAAAAGGCATTTTTTACAAAAAAAAATTGTCTTAACTATGTGAACTGAAGTGACACATTTTTAAATATAGAGCCAGAAAAAGTGAAGGTTTCCTGTGTGGTAGTTATTTATTTTTTTCAAGTTTATAGTGGCACAAGCCATCGTCCATAGAAAGGCTCTGATCGAGCGTTGGTCCTGAGGTACATTTTTGTATGCAGAAAATTATCAAATTTCTTTACCACCACTTTTTCCTGGCCCAGTCAAGCACTGTACACTAAAATTACAGCAGGCATTGGGAATCTCGTTTCCACATTTCTCCAAACCTGGTAAACACTGTCACGTCGCTTTTCAAAGACTATTTCAATGTAAGCATGGCATTCATGCTGTGCTATGCTTATCTTCAGAAAGTGGAATGGCGTCAAATGCTTCTCTCTCAGCTGTCATGAGATAGTTTTGTTTGAGTTGCATCAAATACGCGAATGGCATTGAACAGTGCTACTGCTCCGGGAGTGGGGTGGCACTGCATGGATGTTTCACATTCTCCAGCCTGGGTTAAGGAGTGCTTCTGTGCCCATTGCATACTGCCCTTCATCAGCATGGCTCTTTGCCCATGTGATGAAGTCGGGCGTGTCACTGATCACAATATGTGAACATAGCACAGATCCTTCAAATTTTGTCAAGCTGTGTATGACAGCAGGTACACACATCTGCAAGATGTTCAGCTGTTCAAGGACTTCTGGTGACTGGCACAAATTAGTTACATCTACAATGCACAGACTGCTAGAGTGATCCCTTATCTTCTTTGAAAAATGGAATGTAGTCCCCCCTGCATGGGCTAAATGAAACAAAGCAACGTTAAATCTGTTGTTCCAGGGCGTTAAAATGGGAATGGGTGGAATACATGGACTCTTTCCTTTATTCCCCAAGAGCATACAGAAGTGAGCTTTACGTGCCGGGCTCATTCCACAACCACAGCCAGGTCATTTACTTTTCCCAGGGTTTTACGTCAACCAACCAAGTTTAACAGGTGAGCAATACATCATGAGCACAGCACTCTGAAACAACAGCTTCATGCTCTGCTCCCCACTTCGTCTTTGTATACCTTGCGACACAACAGCACCGATCTGGTCAAAGGAAACCTCATATTTATCTGTTTCCTGTATAGCTTGGCTAATGGGCTTAAAGATCACCAAGTCCAAAACCACGCAGTCCAACAGAAGCACATTTACCATCCATCCACGTTCACATTATAGTTAGCTTAAAACAGCCAACTTATTGAGACTCTCTCTCTCTCTCCCCTATCTGTGTGGTCTCGGTGACAATACTGATCCCATCATAAATCTTCAGCTTTTCTTTTAATTTTGTTTACATAGTTTTCAAATACGCTTGGCAAATAAAATTCCTGTAGACGGCTTGAATTTGGTGCAGTTCCAACATTTTTCAGGTTGCATTCTAAACACTCCTTTAGGGTTACATTGTTAAGAATTCTTAATGGCAGCTTTGCTTGAAAAGCTCTGCCCATCTATGATGTTGTTCCTGTTTTCCCCTCAAACATCTGACAGTTTTTTTGCACTTTGCGTTCTCTTCAGATTTCAAGGCCTCTGCGTTTGCAGGATGCTGTCTCCACGTTTTATCACAGCTTGCCTCATGACTGTAATCTACCAGCACGCTGCGTGTTAAACAAAATAATAATCCTCCACTTCCATGGAAGATATTGTGCAGCTCACTCCCTTGTGCTTATTACTGATATTTTTACTCCTTGTCTACCCCCATAGCTGTAGATTAAATCCTATGCATTTATAATAGAGCAGTGTGCTTACATTGTAGCTAAGGAAAGCAGCCCACCTGTCAAACAAATTAGGTAAACGCTTGTTTAAATATTGCACAAATTATGTAACGTTAATTTGCTGCGTAAGTCACAAAACTATGAAAAATACCTTTTTAAGCAGTCAAATTGAATGCACCCAATTACTGTGGGTCCCAAACTTTTCAATAACGCAACCCACCAACTACACGTTGTCTTTTTTATGTGACCCAGGATCCAAGTTCATGGAGTGGGGTCCATTAGGCCAGCAACCTCCTCCTTGCCCCACCAAAGGGGCACCGCCCGCAGCAGCACCCCCTGCCAGTGGCAGCTCTTGTACGGTGACCGTCTCAGCAAAGCAGGCAAGCACAAACATTTAAATATAGATCCCTTTCCACTACCTGTGGCACGTGCACGGACTGCATGGTCAAGGTCTGAGAGGAGGCAAAGCAATGGAGGTTTCCTGTAGGGTTTGGGGTGCAGGATTCACCGCCCAAGCCATGGTCAGTGCTCTATAGCCAGGGTCCTCAACCTTTTTCTTTCTGAGACCCCCCGGAACATGCTATAAAATTCCATGGCCCACCTCGGCTGCCACAACTGTTTTTCTGCCTATCCAGTAGATTAAAAGCCACTGGCGTTAGGGGGTAGCACACAATGCAATTGCCCAGGACCCTACGCCACAGGGGATCCCACGAAGCTAAGTTCTCAGGCTTCGGCTTCAGGCCTGGGTGATGGGGCTCAGGCTTCAGCTTTCTGCCCTGGGCCCCCGCAAATCTAAGGCCAGTCCCTCTCTGGACCTCCTGAAACCTGCTCACAGCCCCTCAGAGGGCCCCGGGCCCGATTGAGAATTTCTGCTCTATAGAGTGCTCTAAAGTGTTGTGCTCTGTCACACGCAGACAGCTAGCAAACTAGGCACCTTTCACTTCATGCCAAGAGGGTCTACACCAGGGACAGGGAACATTTTTTCTATCAGGGGCCACTGACCCACAGAAAAAAAATCAGTCACAGGCCACACCAGCCCTGCAGGGTGGGTGCGGAGGCTCACGGCCAGGCCCTAGGCTCCAGGGTGGGGCCAGAAATGAGGAGTTCAGGGTGAAGGAGGGGGCTCCGGGGTGGGACCAAGGGGTTTGGAGTGCAGGAGTGGGCTCAGGGGGTTGGGGTGTGGTATCTGGGAGGGAGTTAGGGTGCAGGAGGGGGTTCCAACCTAGGGCAGGCAGTTTAGGGTACAGACTCTGGCTGGGTGGCACTTACCTTAGGCTGAGGCTAAGGGAGACTTCCTGCCTGCCCTGGCTTTGCGTTGCCCCTGGAAGTGGCCAGCATGTCCAGCCCCTCAATGGCGGTGTGGCCAGGCAGCTCTGCGCCGTGTGCAGTCCTCACAGCTCCCATTGGCTGCGGTTCCTGGCCAATGGCAGCTGCGGAGCTGGCACTGGATGTGGGGGAAGCATGTGGAGATTTCCTGATTGCCCCTGCGGCCACAGGGACATGCCGGCCACTTCGGGGAGCTGCACAGATCCGACCAGACTTTAATGGCCTGACAACCCCAGCTTCCTTTCCTGCACCCTGAACCCCTCATTTCTGGCCCCACCCTGGAGCCTAGGCCTGTGTTGTGGAGACTTGTCACGGGCCAGATTCAATTAAGCAGCTGGCTTAATTAAGTAGGTTCCCCACCCCTGGTCTACACAGAGCGTTTCACTTAAATCACATCCCACTGATCACTGGTGCAGCCTTGGGGCTCAGGGTGATGTGGCCTTTTATTTGCATTTAAAGTGAATTTAGTGTTGTTGTATTACAACACAGTGGGTTTGGCTCTGGTGTCTACACTCTCCAGCTCAATAGTTTTACCTCTGCCACTTGTTTCCAATCTAGAGCTTCCAGGAACACATGAAGACCAAGGAAAGTAACAGACATTCACAAGAACAAGGTCTAATATCTTTTATCAATTTTATTGAAGTTACCAATAAAGTTTTGAATAGCCAAGCATAGATCAATCCTACCTATATCCATAGTTACAGTCATACGCTCATCCTCCTCGGTAGTCTTAGGGGCTGATGGGTCTCATGGTTTGATCATCAGTAGAGGGATGGTTCCTACTGGAGTTTTCCTGCAGGGAGCTCACTTTTCCGTCTGGGCACCCTCTTTTTAATAATGTGATTCTGACTATACCTCATACCCTGCACATGTGCGTGAAAGTATCAGCCCTCTTTTTCCTTATTTGTATTGTGTCCCCCAAGAATATTGGTGTACCCTGTTTTTCATATGTTGTGTATAGTTCCTTTTATTCTCATTAGCATGGACACAACCTGCATCCTGTGGTTAAGGGATACGTTAGGGGAAAAAAAGTGCCTCTAGAGCATTTTGTGATCTAAAATTAATCTAAGATCTTACAAGCCTCAGCCTGTAGGCCTTGGATTTCAGCCCTCCTTACTTAGGCCTGGTCTACACGGAATGGAGAGGGGGAAATCGATCTAAGATACGCAACTTCAGCTACGAGAATAGCATAGCTGAAGTCGACGTATCTTATATCAACTTAGAATCACTTACTTCGTGTCATCGCAGCACAAGATCCACGGCTGCCACTCCCCCGTCGACTCCGCTTCCGCCTCTCGCCATGGTGGAGTTCCGGACTCGACAGCAGAGCGATCGGGAATCGATTTATCGCGTCTACACTAGACATGATAAATCGATCCCCGATAGATTGATCACTACTGCCAATCCAGCGGGTAGTGTAGATGTACCCTTCGATACCTAATCATATCGATCCCTTCTGACTACTGATTGACCTGTCCCCCACCCCACTGTCTGGCACATGTGTTCAGAGTCCTGCCCCTCCCCTGGGTGTCTCCGCCCGCTGTTTCCTACCTGCTTCCCAATGGCCAGTTCAATCTCATGCGGCCAGGCAACTGCTCCAGCCCTGCTCCGGGTTCTGTTCTCACCTCCGTTACCCCTGCGGAAACACAGCCAGGTCCCACGAGATATTGTGGGGATGGGGGAAACATCAGCTTTCCAAATATTTCCACAGCAGGGCCACTTGACCTCCTGGTTCTGCTGCCAATGGGAGGGGAGAGGTCCCAGTCGGTCCAGGTCTCTCCAGGGCGAAGGCAGAAGGAAATGGTCGCTGTTTCTCCTGACGCTTCCTCCCAGACTGGCCAGACTGCAGGGGGGAAGGGGTTTGGCAGTGGGGCCAGAGTGGAGGGAGCGGGGGGTGCTAAACCATTTGGTCTGGAGGTTGAGAAAGATCTATGGAATAGGAGTTGCTGCTGCCAGGTGAGTGATGAGCAGGCTCCCTCTCAACAATCCCCTCAAGGCTTCCCCCCTCACTGGGCTGGCAAGGCACCCACCTACAGCCTTCCCGCAGGAACTCTCAGAGGGACTGAGAAATCACAGTATTCATGACAAGCCTGCAGCCATAATCAGCTACAGCAATGGTGTCAAGCATCCAGCCTGCAGGCCTGGGACAGTCAAGGGAGGCATTTATCTGGCCCGCACAACAGATTCAGACTGGGCCGAATGTAAGCTTTACTTTTCAAGAAAGCTTCCTGCTCCTGTGGCTGTGAAGAAAATCTTCTCCATGTGAACTAATGCAAAGCCATTGGAGCGTTCTTTCCCTGTGTTTGCAGCCACACTCAGAGATACAAACCACATCAACTTCATCTCATCAGGAGGCTGTTATTAGGCATAAAAGCTTTAAACAGCAGACTTTAAAATTCAAGTGTAAATACGCACCGGATGAGCCCAATTACTGCACGTGGTTTGCACAAGTTGGGTACTGCACACTCAAACAGCAGAGGGTATTGCTTCCCACTGACTAACGCTGAACACAATAACAACTTTATTCTGCCCAGGACCTTTGTACAAGGCGCCTGTTAGCAGTGGGAGATCTGCTATGGATCAAGGATGGCGTACTATCTATTTTTGTAGACCAGCCTCAGGGATAATTAAAATGTAAATTTTCCCAATCCACAGACTGAGTTTAATTCCTGAGTTGAAGATAAAATCTTCCCAGAAACCAGTTATTCTAGATGTCTTTGTCCTCTGATCAAAGGATTTTCATGGTTAGGAGGATCTTATTGGAAGCAATTTTCTCTGATCTTTTTAAAAGGCAAAAAATATTTTTGCTACGTTTTGTTCAAATTTTAATCTCGGTAAATCAATGATATTCATGCTTTTCTTATTTAAAGCAAAAAACTGAATTTATTGAATTGATGGGATTTACAGGAAATGTATTTTCTTATTTGCAACAATATTTATTGCACTAAAAAAAGGAGCCATTAACAAAAAATCAACCAAAGTATGATCCTGGAAGGGGTAGCTGTGCAGGCTAAAAACTTCATGTGTAAAGAAAACCTCGTTACAAGACAACACTTTTGCAAAAAATGCATCCCTGATTTTATCATGGAGATTTATGGCTGATAAATCAGTTAGATAATTCTATTGCTTTCCAACTGCAGTTAGCTCAACATGCATGTGGAGCAGCTTGCAGGTCAGGTCTTAGGGTATGTCCACACTGGAAATGCTGCAGCAACACAGCTGCAGTGGCACTGCTGTAGCACAGACACTTCTACAGCAATGGAGGGGATTCTCCCATCGATGTAGGTAATCCACCCCCCAGATGCAGTAGCTAGATTGAGGGAGGAATGCTTTTGTTGACCTAGTGCTGGCTACGCCGGGGGTGAGGTCAGCTTAACTATGTGTCTCAGGGGTATGAATTTTTCAAACCTGAGCAATGCAGCTAGGTTGACCTATATTTGAACTGCAGACCAGCCCTTAGTCTTGAAGAGGCTGCAGGTATCTTGCCCCATGACAAAGTTCTGTGCAGATTGCTGGCAAATCTAAAGTGATACGATGCATATAACAGTAAAAAATACAAGGCACCTCATACTTCATCAATGAAGCATTTTGTTCTGATTGAAAAAATAATCTATGCTTCTGCACTATTTAGTAATATTACTGAGTGTTACTGTAAAGTAACAGTGTCAGTGTTTCTGTACATTAAAGCAGTAAACATCTTAGCTTAGATGTTGCACAAAGAACAGTCTCTCCCCAGAGACACACCGGGCATCTGAAGGGAAATAAACTTATTCATTTGGATTTTAACAAGATTGTTTTGCATCCAGGACATTACTCATAATTGCATTTATCACCATGTTAAAATATATAGACAGCTTCTTAATACAGCTGTCTGCTAAAAGGAGATACCAGAATCAAGTGTTTTTTACTCTATACTGGTTCTCAGAATAATAAACTAACTTTTTTGTACAGAAAAAGAACAACAAACATGTTTTTCATTCTATAAACAATACCTTATATATGTAGAAAAACATTCAAGAGGATAATTAATGACAAAGGTGCAACATCAACACAAATAAGCTGCCTTTTAAACCAAAGCACTTGTTCATGGTTTAAAAAAAATAAAAATCTTTTAAAGCTCTTAGTGTCCTCGTGAAATTCCATTTAAAAAAACGTAGCTTAAAAATTCTTGCCGTGTTGTTGTGCATACCACTTCTGCCTTAGCTTGCGATTCTCTAGCTCCGTGAGAAGGGCTTGCCTGTATGCTTCATACAGTTTAACAATTCGTTCCAGTTCTTTCATGAAGAGCAGCTTCAGCATTCCCTGGTATGTATCTAGATCAGCTAGTTGGAAGAGTTCCCACTTCAGAATGTGATCATATCTGTTTTGAGATATATATGTATGAGATGTGTATTTACATGCCATTATAAGAAAACACATACGTAAGACATTATGCATATCATTTTGTAATTGTGAATCCACTAATGACATTTTTAGTAGTTGATACTGATGAACCTATTTCTGATAGCCGCATACTTCCACAATTAAAATTAGTTTGGTTAATCTCTACAGTAATTTGTTTCTTAAGGGAAGAGGTATCCCACAAAGCTACACAGAGGAATTACTCAACCATACTGTTGATATATATTAATGTAAAAATACCAAATCATTTTGTAAGAACAAATATAAAATTATTTAAGACACTAGCAAGCAACTGCTATTAACCAAAGATAGTGAATACATTCTGGAGGCATTAAAAAAAAATTTAATAAAGCCCCACAAGAAATCCCCCTAAGTAAGAGTGGTTTGAATTTTGTGTACATACTGTGGGGAGCCTGGGAGGTCAACAGAGTAACTTGAAAGAATAAGCAAGTCTGTTAGCTGATTAACCCAGTCCTCCCAAATGCCTGCCTCCTAGAGAGCTGAATTCCACAGACTTTACAAAGTCCCTTCTCCACTCACAGTATCGGTCTACTCCTAAAGTGTCCTCGCCCTAACTATTACAGCTGGTGAAGAATGATATTCTACAGTTCTTGGCTAATCCATAGCTCTACTGTACCTGCTACACTTACAGTACAGACAACAGAGTTCAAAAAGTGAGCCCTCTGTTTTGTAATGGAACGTCTTTAGAGTGCTCTCCTGTTGGAACATTCGACCTATAGCTCAGTTTCACATTTCCACATAATCAAGCAAATGAAGCAAAATGAAGATTGCCCAAATGTATCCTTAAAGCAAGTCAGCACTATTGATCACTGAACTGTTTTATTGTCCATTTATTAGAATGGTTACAATTGCATAAATGAACAAGGGAAAATATGGCAGCATGGGTAAACTAATGAGACCTTCTGGGTTTTGTAGGACTGCATAGTACATCCCTTTATTGTCTGAGCTAACTTGCATTGTATCAACCAGTACAGTCCAAGTCCACTATTTAGCTGCAATTATTGTTGAATATTTCCCTAGTTAGTTTTCCTTCCTTTTGTTACTACTCCTCATGCTACGAACTTCTGAGATGTCAAATCTTCCTCCCTTCATTTATATCCTATCATGAAAGTATGTACAGATGATTGTACAGTAGGGGGTGGGAGACTGCCCAGTGACAAACAGGTTAGGAATAACTGCTGGGAAAGCTAAAATGTCATCCATAGAAAAACAGGGAAGCATGCAAAACAAAAGAAAGTGGTGGGGGGTGGGGTGGGAGGAGAACCCCCTGAGGCTGTCGATTAATCAGATAACTCATGCGATTTAACTCAAAAAAAAATTAATCACGATTTAAAAAATTAATCACGATTAATCGCAGTTTTAATTGCATGTTAAACAATAGAATACCAATTGAAATGCATTAAATATTTTGGATGTTTGTCTACATTTTCGAATATATTAATTAAAATACAGAATACAAAGTGTACAGTGCTTACTTTACATGAACTTTTATTACAAATACTTGCATTTAAAAATGATAGAAGAAATAGTATTTTTTCAGTTCACCTCATACAAGTACTGTAGTGCAATCTCTTTATCATATTAGTGCAACTTACAAATGTAGATTTTTTTTGTTATGTAACTGCACACAAAAACAAAACAATGTGAAACTTAAGAGCCTACAAGTCCACTCAGTCCTACTTT
The DNA here is from genome assembly GCF_003597395.2 of Chelonoidis abingdonii. Taxonomy (NCBI): domain Eukaryota; kingdom Metazoa; phylum Chordata; order Testudines; family Testudinidae; genus Chelonoidis; species Chelonoidis abingdonii. Next base: position 155,835,327 of record NC_133772.1, on the reverse strand, counting down.
TTGTTCAGCCAATCGCTAAGACAAACAAGTGTGTTTACATTTACGGAAGATAATGCTGCTCTCTTCTCCATTACAATGTCACCAGAAAGTGAGAACAAGTGTTCCCATGGCACTTTTGTAGCCCAATTGCAAGGTATTTCCATGCCAGATACTACACTTGATCTACTAAACATTGGTATGCCTCTTCATGCCTCGGCCACCATTCCAGAGGACATGCTTCCATGCTGATGATGCTCATAAAAAAAAAAAAATGCACTAAATAAATTTGTGATTAACTCCTTGGGGGAGAACTGTATGTCTCCAGCTCTCTTTTACCCGCATTTCTGCCACATATTAGGTCTCAGGGTATGGCTACACTGCCGCGGCAGCACTTTGAAGTGTGAGTGAGGTCAAAGCGGCAGTGCTGGGAGAGAGGTCTCCCAGCGCTGCATGTAAACCACATCCTTTACGGGTATAGCGTGCAGTGCTGGGAGCCGCGCTTTCAGCGCTGCCGCCCTGATTACACTGACGCTTTACAACGCTGTATCTTGCAGTGCTCAGTGGGGTGTTTTTTCACACCCCTGAGCGCGAAACTTGCAGCGCTGTAAAGTGTGAGTGTAGCCAAGGCCTCAGATGATGATTTAAGAACTCTTTCATAGCAGCTTTGTGTTTTGTCAAATGAGGTATCAATGTGAGATTTCTATGGATAGCTACAGCACTGGACCCAAGGTTTAAGAATCTGAAGTGCCTTCCAAAATCTGAGAGGGATGAGATGTGGAGCATGCTTTCAGGTCTTAAAAGAGCAACACTCCAACGCAGAAACTACAGAACCTGAACCAGCAAAAAAGAAAATCAACCTTCTGTTACTGGCATCTGACTCAGACAATGAAAATGTGTCAGTTTGTACTGCTTTGGATTGTTATTGAATAGAACTCCTCATCAGCATGGATGCATGTCCCCTGGAATGGTGGCTGAAGCATGAAAGGACATATGAATCTTTAGCACATCTGGCATGTAAATATCCTGTGACACTGCCTACAATAGTGCTATGCGAACGCCTGGTCTCACTTTCAGGTGCCATTGCGAACAAGAAGTGGGCAGCAGCATCTCCTGCAAATGTAAACAAACTTGTCTGTCTGAGCGATTGGCCGAACAAGAAATAGGATTGAGTGGATTTGTAGGCTCTAAAGTTCTACAGTGTTTTGTTTCTGAATGCAGTTATGCTTTGCACGTAATTCTACATTTGTAAGTTCAACTACTGTACTTGTATCAGGTGAATTGAAAAATACTATTTCTTCTGTTTTTTACAGTGCAAATATTTGTAATAAAAATAAATATAAATTAAGCACTGTACACTTTGTATTGTGTGTAACTGAAATCAATATATTTGAAAATATAGAAAACATCCAAAAACAAACAAATGGTACTCTTATTGTTTAACAGCACAATTAAACACGATTAATTTTTTTTTTAATTGCTTCACAGCCCTAAAAAACCCAACAACTACCATTCATAGCGGAGTCTCTCTGACGTAGGGGACTCATAAAATGAAAGGAAGCAAAGAAGGGGTTGTTGTGTTGGCAACATTTTCCTTGATGTTGGAACAAGATAAAGAATAAAAGCAAGATGCATAAGGCGAAAGACTGTAAAACTACAGACAGATGCAATAAAAACCCCAAAAGACTAGAGCTCAACAGCCTTTGATAAAGGTCAGATTTGTCACCCAGCAAGACTGAGGGTGAGGCATATTAAGATAAAACCCTCACGCGAGGTGGAGAGGAAGGAAAGAGAAGCATATAGTGGAGTGGTTTTTGAATGTCACTGGCTACTAAGAATGAATACCCGAAGTTCACTATTTAGTAGGTTTTTAGCTGATTACATTTAGAAAGCTCATTCTCTATCACGTACAGGTAGTCACTTCCATTACAAAGCAGCATATCGCTAGATAAAGATGTCAAGGCTCAGTTACAGATAGTGCTTCTAAGTTTCCTTTGCATATAGCAATTCTGTTTTACTGTTTAAAAAATCATGATTTTCATCGCTTTTTGGGAATACATAAACATCTAACTTTCCTGTGATCATCACAGACTCTCATAGGCTTTTTAGTATATTCCAAGTTGCTAACATTAGGTACATTCAAACCCCCTATAACCTAGCATATGTATTCAGTCCTCCCACCTTTCACTAACCCAGCTGAATTTAATGGAAGTCTCCTGAATGTTTCATTTCATGTAAATACTGCCAGTCTAGTCTTGTGACGAATCAAGATGAGACCAGCTCTCCTGCAAATCATTTTCCAGGCTCAGAACTAGCATTGTTTAGTCCTGGAAGGGAACTGGATAACTAGTCCAGAGTCCAGTTTTACTTCCTCGTTCAATGTGTGGCCCTAGGCTCTATTCACCACACACTATTCAAACCCTGCTCTCAATACAGAATGACTCGTTTCCTCCAGTGCTTCTATGGCTCATCACTTTCGTATGTGAAAGCTTCACAGAGGTGAATTTATTTTCACAACACCCTTGTGCAATGAGGGGAATCCTCACTTTACAGATGAGAAACTGAGGCAAAGAGCGAGATCAAGGTCAAGTGCCTACTAAGTTTGGGAGTCTGATTTGAAATGCCTAAGACCCCATTTTCCTGAGCACACAGCATTATACATAGCTTTGTATGTTCAAAACACAGCTCTCACTGACTTCAGCTGCTGCTCTGAGTGCTCAGCACACCTACAAATCAAGACCCTGGGTTCTCGAGCTGGGCATCCAAAGAATGAGGAACCCACAATTAGCGACCACCTATGAAAAGTTTGGTTTAAGTGACTTGACCAGCATCATGGAGGAATTCTGTGGCAAACGCAGGGACAAAATTCTCCAACTGCCTTAACCATGAGCCCATATTTCTCTTCCCGCAATCCCCTGCCTTTTTCACTCCATACCTTTCAACTTCTGAAACAGGTAAGCCTGGGGTCCTATAGACACCCACCTCTTTCATTACACAACCCTAATTCAGCCGCAGTACATCTGCTGCATTGAATAAGGCAGGGTCCTGTGGAAAAAAGTACGTCATCATGTAATAAAAAGACTACCCTAATGCATACACACAAAAGGGGTAAATTAGGTTGCACAGGCAACCTTAATTTAGCATTTCCTGACTTTACAGCGCTTGAATTGCAATGCTAATGTTTTCAATGTCGTTTTTCGTTTGTTAATTTATAGGTTAAAAAACGATTGGCATCATATTGACACCCACATGCCAACTCTGCCCGTGGGGGTTTCAGATATTTGCTGACAGCAGAGGACTGATGAGACTCAGGAATCTTGGTTTCCATTCCAGGCTCTGGAGGGCAGTGCATTCCAGTGGTCACCGATCCTTCTGCCTGTTCCACCCCAAGCCTGACTCCTTCTGCCCTTGTCCTCTCCAACCTATCCCTGTCCTAATCCTCCCTCCTGCCTCCTCACTCGCTCATAGCTTCTTATCCCAGACTCCTCAACCAACTCCCCCTCCCCACCAGGGTATGTCCCACTGCAATTAAAAACCAGCGGCTGACTCATGGCAGCTGACTCAGGCTCTCAGCGCTTGGGTTAAGAGACTGTTTAATTGTGGTGCAGACATCTGGGCTCAGATTGGAGCCCAGGCTCCAGGATCCTGCGAGGGGGGAAGGTCCCAGAGATCAGGTGCAGCACTATCCTGAATGGCTACTCCACAATTAAACAGTCCTTTAGCCCAAGCCCACATCACCCAGCGTGGGCCAGCTGCGGGTCTCTAACTGCAGTACAGCCATAATCTCAAAGGCCTTCCTCCACCTCCACAACCTTGGCTCCCAGTTTCAGAACCCCTCCAGAGGTTCCTTATCCCAGTCCCCCATCCAGGCCCCACAGACTCCTGCCCAGCCAGTCCCAGATTCCCCTTAACCACACTCCATCCCAGCACCTCATCTTAATCTCCTCTCCCTGCACAGCTTTCAGTCCCAACCTCCTGACCCAGCCAGTCCCTGTTCCCACCCACTTTTGGCCCCAAGGCTCTTCATCCCAGCCTCCCTTCCGCATTCTTCATCCTAATATAGTTCCTCCACCCCTGGCAAAGGTCTTGCTCTTGTCCCATCTGCATTCGATTCAGGTAGCTTCCACCACTACACTGTCTGGGTGCTAACAGAGGAAGCATTGAGAACTCATGAGAAAGATTCTGCCAGATCTCCGTTTTGGGGTTTGGTACCAAGAAAAACCCGTGGCACAGAGTCTCAGAACCGGAGTCAATTGACTTAGGATCACAGGACGTGGGCTGCGGGACTACAAATAGATGTGTGGATGCTCAGGTTTGGGCTGAGACCCAGGAAGGGTCAGAGAGCCTGAGCCCGAACATGTACACAACAGTCTGTAGCCCCGCAGCCCAAGCCCCACAAGTGCAAGTCAACTGACCCAGGCTTGGAGACTCAGCACCTTGGGCTGTTTTTTCTTTGCAGTGTGGTGGCCTGCTGCAGCCTGAAGCAGTACATGCAGGGAATCCTGCTCAGATCCTGAAGCATCCTAAGTGCAGATGGAATTCATGGAGAATTCAGCTGCCAAATTCTAGGAAGTGTCTATGGAGCATGTGCAAATTTCAGTTATTCAAAGGCTTATAACGTGGCCAGATTTAAGCATATTTTCACTGGAACAGGAAAAGGTACATCACTGACAACAAGGCCAACCACCCCCAGCAAAATTAAGTCCCTGCTCCAAAGCATGAAATTAACAGAACTCAGCGAAATGGTTGTGCGAAGAACGTGGGATTTGTATTATTTTTATGAAGATTACATGTACATCTGTTTGATTGTCATGGCATAGTCTGCCATACGGGTGACAAGGCGGTTAATTCTTGCAGGAGTTATTCGCATGACCCAACAAATGAGTACAATGGCTTCAGATAACCAGCCATCTACCAATACTTACAAGACAATGACTGGACTGGACTATTCTCTTTGATGGTCTATCTCCACTCTGAGGCTTTTAGCAACATGGCTGTGCCGCTACAGCTGTGTCACTAAAAAGCACGCAGTGCAGCTGCTGTTTGTTGGCAGGACAGAGCTCTCCCGCCAACAAAACACTTCCATCCCCCACGAGCACGATGAGAAAACCAGCTCTAGTTATTAACCACTGATCAGCGGCATTTATTTTTTGGAAAGAGTTATGGGGTCCCTGGGGTATGACAGGGCTCCTAAGCACGAAGGGAAACAAACAACAGCAAGGCAAGTTATCCACTTCCAGAGCTTTATGTGCTGATGCCAAACAAGTCGGCATTTTTATTTATTATTATTGTATTTTTTACAGGCCTGGTTACTCCCGAGTCAGTGCTAATTACAGACAAGGCAACGCTCCCCTTTTCTCTCTCTGGTGAACTGCGCGAAGGTGGAGCAGGGTCTCCAATTCATGATCCCTCCCCAGTGTTGTCACACACTCATCAATGAACAACATTTAGGATTAGCAGTAGGCAGCTAAATTTGGCTCTCAGTGGGGAACACTCCTTCCTATTTACTTGGCAAGAGTAGGGAACAAAGCTGCATGTAACACACACAGCAAAGCTGTGTCCAGAGGTGTTCTGTCACTTCACAGCTTTTATTTTATTTTTTAAAGTGGGATCGTGGGTTGCTATAATTGTGCATCTTGTGGCACCCTGCCAGAAATGAATCAGCAAGTTAGGGCTGCTCATGGTTTTTTGTTCCTGTGGTTTCAAATATCAGCTCCCAACAAAAGTGCTGGGTAGAAGATCAGGTGTCTGATTAAAGAGTCATTGAGCCACCAATAAGAATGGGAATGAGAGTTTACTTGAAGTACACCCAGTTTTCCAGATAAGTTGATTACAATGAGCATCCAAACAATGCCTTCTATTTCTGGCTTTTTAAGCAATGGGTAAGAGGCTCTTAGCGCATCTGGCAACACTTCAAACGTCTACAAAAGCAATCTGAACAACAGTAATTTAACACCATCAGCTCCACTGCAGCTAGACTGGCTGATGTAATAATGTACGTATGGAACTGTCCGAAAAAATCTAAATGGTTGGCCAGGCCAAAAGGTGACTATATGCAAAGGATATCTTGCTCTGTCCTCTTAACTTCGGCTTTTTCATTCCACATAACCACCTCCACCAGTGTGTAATTTGTTTCTCTTGCACATTTTAATAGCCTTTAATAAACTGAAGACAATCATATATCGTAAAAGATTTTTCTCTTTAGGTGAATGAAAAACGTTATTCCAATGTCATTTGGATCAGATGCTTGGAAGACACTTCCTACCCATTTAGGCTATTCTTTTTCATTTCAAGGATGATCCTTGTGAGATTCCACATGCTGAAAAAGATCCCTACCTACTACATATAGCAAATACATTGAAATATATTTCTGGCCTTTAGTATGTGGCAGGAGGAGATTCTAGTTCACAACTCTCATGCATTTAGCAAGGCAAACTTCCTGAATTTCTTGGTAATACTTAATTTTAAACAAGAGGAGCTAACTTCCTGCTCAGTGATCCCTCACCTATATTAATTTGGGCAAAATTAAAAAAAATCTGATATCTGCTTTATCAATATTTAATTTGTTACATGATATTGTCACTGGAGACAAATGATATTGTGGGTGGCATATGGAATGAAAGTTTTGACCCAAATCTCTCATTGTTATTGCATTCACACTGGATTTATCATTCCAGATGATTAAGCTACTGTTAAACTGTGAAACTGAGAAAGAGAAAGCAATTGCTCCAAGTCTCAGACGGACTGTGAATTGCAGCTGACATTAAAACTTAAGGTCCTGTTAAAGAAAACCTGTCAAGTAGTTTGCCAATTAAAATCTAGCAAATCATATTCTAGAGATTCTACATTATATTTTTAACTCTCTACCTCACTATTAAAATATACCTCTATTGGTTTAGGGCTTGACAGAACAAACATACAGCGATGTCTATACTTTCTCTCTCTCAGGGTTTGGCTACACTTGCAGCTGTACAACGCTGGGAGTTAAAGTTGTCTTCGTACAACCGTGTAGGGAAAGCGCTGCAGCGTGGCCACATTTGCAGCATCTGCAGCGTGGCCACATTTGCAGCATCTGCAGCAGTGTTGGGAGTGGTGCATTATGGTCAGCTATTCCAGTGTTCAAGTGGCTGCAACGTGCTTTTCAAAAGACGGGGTGGCGTGGAGCGTGGGGGGGAGAGAGTGGATTTTTGGAGCTGACACTGTGCCAGCTCCCTGCCTTGAAAGTTTTGACCTCTTCCCCCACCCCTCCCTCATTCACTGAAAGCAAATAGCCCTCTTTGTTTTTTTCCTCACAGACCAGATAAGCAGCTTCTCCGAAAGGGATCTCCCGCCCCCTCCTCAAGCAAACACTAGCTGTGGACATTCCAAAGGGATCCCCCTGCCTGTCTCTGCTTGAGCAAACAGTAGCTGTGTTTGTTTTTTAGATAAGCAGCTCCGGGAGTCCCGAGTTCACAACAAAACAAAGAGAGGCATCACAATAAAACAAAGAGTGTTATCTTTATGTAAAAGCATTATGGGAAGGTTCTGGAGGTCAGTTACAGTGTAGTATGATTAATCACTGTTTACACTGGCATCCCAGCACTGCAACAGCAGCGCTGTTCTCTTTATTCCTCTCGTCAAGGTGGAGTACCTGTAGCGCTGTATCCAGGGAGAGACAGCGCTGTATGTGCCTTGCCAGTGTGGATGGAGAGTAAGTTACAGCGCTGTAAAGCCATCACCAGCACTGTAACTCTCAAGTGTAGCCAAGCCCTCAGTTTCTCTATCCGTAGCCTGGGGGATAATACACAATTATAAATACCTCTCTGAGGAAGACAAGGATTCAATGATTGTGAAATACTCTGAACGTATAAAGTGCTTATTAATATTGCTACCAGATCTACTCTAAGATAGAAAAATGAAAAATTGACAGGTATTCTGTTTATATAGAAATTCATTATTTCTTTTCAACTCTGTGAATCACATTTTAATTCTTTGGACTAATTTAACTTGGTCTAAATTTGTCTCATCACACAGGATTTACAGACATTCCCATGAATCTGAGATTGTCTATTCCCAGTTTTCCACGAGTGCACTGACAAGAACCCACCTAACACTGAAATAGTTTGAAAGTAGACATTGACTAGATACTCCAAACATCTAATTAACAGAACATAGTTAATGACAGCAACTAAGAGTGCTTATAGGAAACAATCCTTTCCAACAGGTTACTGGAACTGGACACACCCTTGGTGCATAAAAATATCATTGGAATGTATGCCAATTTAAATCTTTACAGGCTCCTGGAATGCCCAGTAACCACATGTAGCTATAAAACTCATTAAATTATATTACCAGAAGCTTCTTTAAAAAGAATCTGCATATGGAAGCTGCCGAAGATCATCCAAAAATCTCTGAATCTGCAACTGCAGTCATTGCTATAATTCTATTAATTTATCAAAAAAATTGATTTCATATTGCAAAATATTAAAGCCACAATCCCTAGGTTCTCAGTTGCTTTTCCTGTTGGTGGTACTATTGCTCCCCGATGAGTCGGGTCTCTACATTTCATTTGTTTCTCTGAATTGAGTCAAAAATGTATTCTTATGGGACAGACTCTTAGCTCCTAAAATAGCATAACTTCTTCTAAAAACATAGTTATACATTTTTTCAATTTTATTTAGTTATGAAGATTTTTGAGCAGGGATGTAGTTGTCAACAGTCTAAACGCAAAATTCTTACTTTTGTTGTGAAATTTGTGTAGGTTCGTTTCCAGCACAAAGTTTACTTTAAGAAATTAAAAAGTAGTTAATAGGCTAGAAAAGACTGAATGTGATTCTATTTCCCAAAGCCAGCATAAGGAACTGCAGTGTTCTTGGAATCAAACACATTAAGACTAAGTCACACACTCTCGGCTCTCTAGCGTATTATTCGACATGTTGATGTGAACACTAAGGAGCACTTTGCAACATTTCTCTCCAGGGATGGACCGTCCTTTAAAAATTGTGAAACTCATCAGCCCCGTGTTCTTATATGACCTTTCACATACCTGTGTGATTAAACAACTACAGGACTATTGCTTCCTTGCCCTCTGGAGACCATGGAAACCCAGGAGGCAACAGTCATACTCCCATGGAGTGAGTTGCACATGTTGGTTATGAACAAGCCTTTGGGAATGTCTACACTACAATTAATCACTCATGGCTGGCTCACACTTGCAAGGCTTGAGCTGCGGGGCTGTTTAATTGCAGTGGACTTGCGGGCATGGGCTGGAGCCTTAGCTCTAAGACCCTCCCGCCTCACAGGATCCTAGAGTCCATGCTGCAGCCCAAGCCCAGAAGTCTACACTGCAGTTGAACAGCCCTGCAACCTGAGCCCTGTGAACCTGAGTCAGCCAGCACAGGCCAGCCATAGGTGTCTCGACCAACCCTTAGTATTTAGTTTCAGGGGTTTAATTCCATCTGACAGCTCCTTATAGTGGAAAGGGAAAAACAAACAGACTTTTCCTAGAGAAAAACTGTATAGGAAATTCCTGCTTATTTACAGATAAATAAAAATTAAAAACCCAAACTCAGAACAGAGAAAATGGTTCTATTTGGTGGGGAAAGGAATGAACTGGATACTTCAAGCTGCAACTGACCCTCTCCCAAAAGATATGCTCAATATTTTTTGAATTCCCCATCTTGCTTTGCTGGTAGAAAGTCATATTATTACGGGTCCAGACTGACCTAATGGATAAATTTGGTCTGTCAGAGGGTGGAGGAAAGAGAATCGTCCCCTCAGCTCCTGAGGATCAGCAATCGGAGATTTCTGAGGTTCACAAGAGCTGCATAAACTATACACACTCAGCACAAGGTAGAGGAGCAGCCATTAACAGTGTGGAATGCATCAGACCTGCAATGTTACTTCAGCGCTGTATGTTTGTATTTAAAATATACTATTCTGCAAGACTAAATTGGGCTTGTTGCGTGGGTACATAATTTAATCCACAACCTCACCTCCTTCCTATGCTATTACTGGCACAGCACTTATCCTCTACCTAAGGCAAAACAAACCTCCCAAGACTAGATTTAATACCACTAGTGACACCCAAAGATCAGTAACTGCTTACTGTGAAATAAGTCTCTCTACATCTGACCAAATATGTTATCTTGACACCACTTCTGATTTTGCTGCAGAAAGCCTGATGTTAAACCTCTATCAGACACTGGGTGGGGGGGGGTTGGGAGAAGAATGAAGGGGACATCCTCTAACCCCATCTTCTTTAATATACTGTTGATGTCCCAATGATACAGTTACAGGTCTCAAGCATCCTTGTACCTGGTCCCCACAACTTTTGCAGATGGCTGCACTTGTGTTCTGAATAACTGAAAATATCTGCTATAACCTTCTACATTTAATTCTACTGCAAATAATAGTGCCTATGCAATTAAACAAATTAATTTACATAATGCAAAAAAGTATTTTTCTTTTCTAGTTGTTGAAATACAGCTATAAAGAAAAATAATTTTTTTTTTTTTTTTTTAAGACAGAAGTAAGTCATTTTGAGAGGAATGAAAAAGATACTCACTTTACAGGAGCCCTGGCATAGACCTGTAGCCAATCAGGAATCTCTGCAGTGTGATATGGATTTGCAGGCACTAGAAGGGGCTGGCTTCTCTCAGCTTGCTGTGGCTGATAAGTCACTGGTGGAGGTTGATCATAACGAGGAACGCTGTATAAAGAATAGAGATAGAAATGTAAAATGTATCAATTCAATAATCTCCAAAAGCAGCAAATTAAATATACTAGTATAATTAACATGTTAATTTTGACCAAAATGTTAAAATCTTAATAAAAACTACTGATCAATCCAGCCACTTACAACAGGAATCATGTATGCAGACTGATGACATTACAGCATAGAGGTAGGTTGCATTTAATTTTAAATGCTCCAGTATTTAATTTTAAATATTCTTTAGTGGGAATAAGGAGACTTTCTGCAGTCATTTTGCATAATAATTGTGCCGTGAGCTTTATTTTATTCTAAACACAAATGTAAACACTGCTGCATTTATCACATTGTACAAACTTGTATCGGACCATTTCACCTGTTACCCCATGGCATTTTTACTAACATGGTCTGACCAAAAATTAAAAACCAATTTTAACAGATAAAATAAGCAAGTGATCAACCCAAAATTCACTGGATTTAGAACAAATGTGTTCTAGTTACATTTGGTACAAGCTATTCCACAATGTTATCTATTGTTCCATATCGAGATTTTTCCTTCTCACATGAAGAAACAATAAGAAAAATAGTACAGCAGAGACAAGTGTGTTGGAGTATACTAACAAAAAGTTATCAACATTTATATTGTGTGTAGATGAAACAGGGACTTTTATTTTAGAGCAGAACTAGCCCATGATTAAAATGGCAAAGTGCCTCTTCATCAGGATTATTATTACAGGTTATTTGTGAGGACAGCCTGCTGGAAGGTAAGATTTAACAGCTTCCTTTTGACCTGTAACATTTTTCTCCTCCTGAAGTATTCTGTCAATCTTAATGAGCATTAATAGTAAAGTACAATGATGCATTGTTCTTGATTAGTTGGTAGCAATATTCTGTGCTTTGAACTTACATTAAAATTAACACAGCTCCGGAAACAGAAGCCCTAAGTTTGCCTCCCTTTACAATTAAAGCAACTTGGACAGAAACCAGTAAAGTCCCATGTATAAAAATAACATATAATGGGTCAGTGATGTGCTAAAACAGAAAAGCTCGATTTTCCTATCCTAAATTCGATCAGAATAAAGTCTGCAACAAAATTAACATTGATACCCTACCTGGGAGCACAGGGATGTTTGTACTGAGCTCTTTTATTGATGTGATCTACATAATAGACTCCAAATTCTGCTGACTCAACTCGTTCCCATCCAGGAGGCAGCCCCTCACGCTCAAGTGGATGGCTCCAATGAGTTGTATTAGTGTTATGATCAATGTAGTATTTCCTTCCTCTAATAGTCCAGTCCACTGACCAGCCAGGAAGAAGAGGTAAATCTTCAGAACTGTGATTTGTTAAATTTCCTAGTGATGTAGCAGGAACCCTGCCAATGCCTGAAAAAAACATAAGAGAATTCATCCAAGCTGACAACAATGCTTGAAACTGGTTGACTGACTTAAAAAAAAAGTTGTAATTACTTTCCTCAGGAAAGCAGTAAAAGATGGTCATGTTCTGAATGAATTATAACTCAAGAACACGGCTGCAGCAGATTTACACAGTCTGTATTCACACATTGTTTTTCTCTACATATTTCAAATCAGAACTTGTCAAATGAATCACCAATTATTGGGTAATTAGAACATTATATGTATGGATTGACCAACAACAACAATCCTTTTGTAAGTCAGGTCTCACTTCCTGAAAAAAGAAAAAGTGAAGTAGTGTTTTGTTTCCATAACATAACCTGAACTTTTGCCACCAGGTACTCTTGATTTTACTCACAATGCACTGGACGAATGTCACCGCAGTTTTATCTACATTTACTAAAAGTATGTTTGAAGCTCAACATCCAGCTGACGTGCCTCCACGAAACTCAGTTAAGACTTATTGGCTCTGTTTACCTTAGAAAAGTAGGTAATGTATTTAATAGGGATGACGCTGCAATCGTATTACTAACGTGTTGAATTCCTGGGCAGGGCTGGCAGACATAGGATTTTAAAATGCCTGAGCATATTTAAACTACAATTTATGTTAGTAATACATTACAGTTACATCCACCCTACATACCTACTAAACACAGCTACAGTATTTTTCTAGCGTAAAGGGGACCTTCAAAACCCATTCAGCAGTAGACGAGCCTTCCTAATTTACCTACACAGGCAGTCACAGAAACAGAAGAGAGGGAAGAGATGTAGAAGTTAAAATAAGACAATGGAACAATGATCATTATACCATAAGCTTACATAACCACAAAAGAGAATTCAATACAATTTAAAAATCATAACTTTTAAAAATACAAATATTACACTTACATGCACTACAGACATTAGTGCACCAAGTACTAAACACACAATAAAAATGTCATTTCAATGTTTTTATCTTTTCCTTCTCATTATGTATTGTGGGACTTTAGGGAGGACTCCATGTCAGTCAAAGTACAGTTGAAATGAGAAAACCTCCAGCAGAGACAAAAACATGGCTGAAAATGTAAAACACATGGTGACCTAACCAAAATGCTCACATATCACTAGGTTTCATTCCTTAGACGCTTGATACCCAGTATAATGTTGGCACAATTTAAACTCTTCTTCATATATCCTTGAAATATAAATTTATTTTCCTGAACTGCAGTTACATTTACATTCCCAGTTAGATACTCCTCTAGCTGCAGAGAAATCCCTAATTTGACACAGTAAAAGCTTGGAAAGCTCTATAAAGTGGCATTTCTGATCTTCATTGAAATGCTGGTTTATAGTCAGGTTGGTGGGGAGACAGCAGGGGGTTGGGGCGCGGGCTCTGAGTGGGCATTTAGGTGCAGGAGGGGGTGAGGAGTGCTGGATCTGGAGGCCACTCACCTCGGCCGGCTCCCCGCAAGCGGCAACCTGTCCCCGGCTCTTACTGTTCCTTGGTGGAGGCATGGCAGACAGCTCTGCGTGATGCTCCCTCACCTCCGCCCCAGCCTGGGAACTGTGGCCAATGGGAGCTGCGGGGGTGGCACCTATGGGCACAGGCAGCATGCAGAGCCACCTGCTGTACCTCCACCTAGGAGCAGCTGGAGCCCGGGACATGTCGCCACTTGCGGGGAGCTGCCAGAGGTGAGTGCCTGCCTGGGTCCAGCATGCCGTACCCACTTCTGGGCATCCTAGCCTGCTGCCCTGAGCCCCCTCCCACACACAAACTCCCTCCCAGAGCTCACGCTCCACACCCTCTCCTGCACCCTAGCCCCCAGCCCCACACCCACTCTCTCTTACTTAACCAGCATTTTTTTTGTTTTTAAACTTACTGGCACCTCTCCTTCCTCCAACATGCCTGTTAAAACAACTTTTACTGTACTGTCAAATGCCATAATAAAATACATTTTACTTGATTCCAGCATTCCCAACTAGTTGATAAATGTCCTATTAATGCTATATTTTCCCACTGAACCATATAGAGGAGTTTAGATTTTTTCCTCTCTCAGCAGTTAAACAACTGATTCTACCACAGTACTAATGTCTCCACAGATGTTGGAATAAATACTTTCTCAGCTTTGGCTCTTCAGATATAAAAACGTGTGCGAGTGTATGAGAGAGAGAGAGAGAGAGAGAGAGAGAGATGGAACTACTGGTATCACCCAAAGACTATCATGAAAAGAAGACGATCTATGCTAGCTCATCCAAAAAGCAGCACTGAAGCCAGATGAAACTTCACCATTATTCATTCCTTCTCTGCCTAACCATCTGTTATAAACAGATATCACACATGCAGCTTCTCCTTTGTACTCATCCTTCCACTTCTGCTATCAGGGGAAATTATGAACATGCTTTCCTTCTGACTGTTCACCCACAGATCAACACTGGCTCATAAAGGACATTCTTTTGGATCTTTTGCTTACCAGTTCGGATCTAGTACAGCACAAATACTGGAGTAACACCTCGCCTCCACTTTCAGTCTGTGATATTAGCCATCAACAATAAGGTAACTGGAAATTATTCCAAGTGAAGAAACACAGGAAACGAGGGACTGAAGTTCTCTCTTCCCTGTCAGCGCCAGTGAGCACTGGTCCTGAAAACATTTCTACTTGTCAACAAAAATATTTCTAACCCTGGCAGGTTATGAAATATTTGACCTTGGAGTACCTCCCTATATTAAAATATTTTGCTATTTCCATAAGTTAGCCTGTGTACCAATGCTGTGGTTCCCTCTCGTAGGTCCTGATCCCAAGAAGGAATCTGCAACCTGGACCTTATTTCCCTGTGGAGTCTCATTGAAAGCAGGGAAGAGAAAGGTATTCCAGTTTCTATTTCTAAGAGGAAATACAATTTTCCAATTAAGCTACTTGAAAAGATACTCGACTTTTCAGATAAACAAGTCCAATATTTTCTCCAATTAACTGGACTGTGATGATTATGACTCTTCTTGGATGTGTAAACAAAAACTACTTATGGTGTTAGCACTAGCATGGGATTCAAATACTCTCAGACGTCACTAGAAGAGAGAACCTCAACATAGGTATAAACGTTAACTTTCCTTTCAGTTTACATTTAAAACTAGCACATGCTCAAGTGTTTTGTTGTGTTTTTTACTCCCACTTCAATTACAGCATAATTTAGCAGCCAATATACACTCCTGTGGACAGAGGTTAATGTTTAATAAAGTTTTAAAGCTGGAGTTACAAGGTTTCAGATAGTATATAGAATGGGTTTTAGCTCTAACAGTTAGGACTTGTTCATGTGAGAAATTATTTAAACCACGATATTCATCCCAGTATAACAGCCTACCTGAACACGCAAAGGTCTAGTCTTTACTTAAAAATTAGATCGACCAAGCTATGTTGCTAGGGAAAAGCGTTGTGCCCTGTGCACCATAATTA
Source organism: Chelonoidis abingdonii (assembly GCF_003597395.2). Lineage (NCBI taxonomy): Eukaryota > Metazoa > Chordata > Testudines > Testudinidae > Chelonoidis > Chelonoidis abingdonii. The sequence continues at coordinate 155,819,820 of NC_133772.1, read as the reverse complement.
GGCTGACTTAACCCCTGCAGTGTAGATGCCACCTCTTGAGAGAAGAATTAACCCCTTTAGCTGATGTAGGAAGGGTCTACATTGCGGTGCTACAGCGCTGCAGCAGCTGAAATATTGACAAGGCCTTATTTAAGTACATTTCTTGCCACAAAAAAACAGACAAGAGGTAAGAGGAGAAAGGGAAAATTGTAATCAGAATGTTACCTTGTGAATCACCAAGACGAGAAAGTAATTGCTACACTTCATTGGAAAGGCAAGACTTAACGCTATAGAAACTAGGAAAACGAGAAGTTATAGCCACAGACCTTAAAACAATCACGACTGCCTCAGATAACACAATCTTATTTTGGCACTGTTTCTGGATTTAACATAGCAAGTACCAAACCAGTGTAATTTTTTGATCTCTGGATAAACTTTTTTTTAATATATATATTTTAGACTTGATTTCCAGGTAACAAAGGGGCTAGATGTACACAGAAAGCTGTAAAAGGTTACACAGTTTCATGTATACTTTTTCCTTAAGTCATAAAAACACCATCAGTATTTTCTTGAGGTTGTTGAAAGTTATAAGAATTCAGATGCTATTTGTGAAGTACAGATTCTCGTGCCCTTTGAATCGCTGTAGCATTCAGCTATAATTAGCTTAATTTAGACATTTGTTTGTATAATTGGAGTTATTGACTACCAGAATAAACCATACTCACTGCTTTTGCTTATAACATTCTACGAAGGAAGTACTCAGCAGATGCTTCCTTGAAATGAGAACATACAACAGGAATATTTCCTACTGTAGCTTAGAAAAACAACAGGAGAGGAAAAAACTACTTTGTTTTTTTAGACTCCTGTAAGTATCAATAATAAGAGTGGGCACCACTTCAAAAGCTAGATTACCATTTAATCTTTTTCACAATTGCTGGTCAAAGAAGGGAGGGGCATTAAAAGTATTGACAAGGAAAATACTGTGTTATAAACAGGATATTTTACTAGATTGCAAGACAACCTGAAACACGGTAAGCAGAAAGTTACACCTGACAAAAATATGCCTGGTACATTACAGTCATGTAAGGTTACAAGAACCCTGCCTTGAGGAGCTTTGTAAGAATACTTATTAATTCTACTTCTACTTCTACAACACCCGAGGGCCCGAAATATGTATTAGTGCCCATTTTAAGGCACTATACAAACACACCACAAAGGCTATGACTCAGAGCATTCAGAAAATATAAAGTATGTATTCTGACAATGACTGGTTGAGGAACAAGTCTGAGAGTTCCTTCAGTAGAAGTGTGGGAACAGATATTTAAAACATGATGGAACTTTGGCGTGCCTATTAGTGGGTGGCATGGTCCCAGTCTAACTCCTCCACTGCAACTTTTCTTTTAAAACCTGTTCTCTACTATCCTGGCTAAAATGTCTCTTTTCTTCTGGTACTTTCTTGGGTTAGATCTCTGCCACTGTATTAGTTGCTAGACAGGTTTTGCGTTTCCTGCTCAGAGACGGAACAGCTTTCTGAAAAATGGTTTCTGTTAGCATTGTCTCAGTCCTTTCCAACTCTTTTACTCTCTGCTTAAAGGTGGGTTCTCTCATATGAAAGTGGCTTTCTTAATGAGAGTTACCAAATCTCAGGAGTGGTCACAACTGTATTCTCATTTACTGGACTGCAATCCCTGCCTGGACTGTATCACTTAAACCCTGTAGTCTGGAACCTGTCTTTTCTCATTTGCCATTTCTGTTTCTCTCAGACTCCGATGTTTTCTTTTTGCTTTAACTACTGGTCTTAAGGAATCTCAATGCTGCCTTGTTACTTTTGGCTTGGCTTTTCCTCTGTGCCGTAACATGCTGCCTTCAGTTCAATCCTCTGAACTAACTGGCAACTAATTTCTGAGTTTTTACATAGTGTTCCAAAGCAGAGGAATCCTGTCAAATCTAGTCTGCTCTCCTTAGGGATGCAACTGTGCATTATTTCACTAGTCTGCTAAAAGAAAATGTAAATGGATATAGACCATTTTTATTATCCATATTTTACAAGACTTCATGTATTTCCAGGTTTTAAGCTAGGCTCTACATTAAGTCTCTTTTTGAAAACCTTCAGCAGCACAATCCTTCAACACTAGGATCCAAGCATCAGTTTTTAGCATTGAGTTTTATCATATATCATGGAATCCAGAGACAATGCAAAGGAGCTCCTTTGGATCACAAAATCAATTCTTATAGAAATGGACCTGCAATGCAATGGTCCCTTTCAACTCAAAATCAAGCCTTTGTTTGTGCATACACCACAGAGAGAACAAAACAGATGTATTGCACAAATGATTTTGTAGTCCAATCAAAGGCATCTTTCTGTGGAAATACCCTTCTTGGAAAAAACGGGTCACTGGAATCTATTCTGAGTGGAGGTCTCAGTTCTGCCATAGATCATCACTTTGGCCAATCAATTGGCCTGACAGAATTGTGTTGGAAGAGAGCAGAAGATCTCAGAGTGACTAGAAAGGAGGAGGGTGTGTGTGTGTGAGGAAGGGACTGAGCAGGAAACCTCAGCATGCTACCATTCATCTGATGCAGAGCCGGAAAGGTGGAGCAGTTTTAGATCCCACTGTCTTTGACCAACATGAAAACGGCTGAAAGACAAATACAACCTATTGAATAAGACCCTCAGACTTGCTTGTGTTTCATTCTAATGTCTTGAGTACCCACATCCCAAAGCTGGTCTAGAAACCTGATGTGAGGTAATCTCCCCCATCCTAGATTTTTTTTGGGGGGTGGTCAGGACAGGGAGACACAAGAACTGTTTAGTTTTGGGGCGGAGGCAGTAGGTTTTTCCAACTACCAAACCAACTATCACCATTAACTAGATTTGCAGCCCTTAGATACTCATATACCATCCTTTTCCCACCCATCCCACAGTTGCTGACTTTACTCCCACCATGTACTTTGCATAAGAGCACAGGTGGAACATTCCCCACAACAACCAGACAAAAAAGGAATGTAAAGTCTGGAAAAAGATCAACAAGAACAAGCTGTGAAAACTGTGTTGCTATAAAATTATTGTAGAATCAGCGCAGTAGTTTAAAATGATAAGAATAACGTAGAAGTCAAACATTTTCTCAATTTCTCTCTCTCCAAACACCACCAGGCTTGTTAAAACAGCTTTCTGTCATTGGTTCCCAAACAAACCTTCCAATTGATCATTAACCTCATTGCTTGTTTCTTTTCCTTTTTCCCACGTTATATGAACCATGACTCCTTGTTTACAATTATGAAGAGTCATGATTTGACATGAGCAGCATCTTTTGCTTTCATCATCATTCAGTGTGTAATGTTAATCATTTTCATCTTCTGACATACCTGAATGGCTGAAAATACACCTCTGAAACCATCACATACAAGTGACGTCAAAGTTCACTGATTCTCATGTATATGTCAGTCAGTTTTATGGCTTATCTACAATTACAAATGACTCAAGAGATATGGTTATAACCCAGCCTGAATCTGAAGCACAGAGAGAGCTTTAACCATGGACCAATCAAAGGCTTTAACGCAGGAATGGAGAAGAGGAGGAAAGATAACCTCTCAGCTGTACCTATGTTTCAGATATCAGAGAGGCAGCTAAAGATAAAAAAATTAGGAGAGGGAAGGGTCTGAGGCAGAGAGGTAGATTTTGGGAAACACCACCATTAAGGTGTCAATCAAAAACAAAGTTACTGAGAGCAAGAAAAGGCAGGGACTGAGAAGAGAACCTGAACATCAGATAGGAGGGAAACAAGGAACTCTGGGGGAATGAAACGTTAAGGTAAAAAGCACCATTAAAGAAGATACCAACCCCAGCTATTTAGCTTAAAAACAACAAATTTGATTTTTAGAGGTTTTTTTTTTTTTTTTTTTTTTTTTAAACAGGAATTGTGGAATTCTCTGTATTTGCCATGTGGTTTGAACCTTTAGGGTTCACTTGAGTCATGTTTTCAAGCCTCTCTCTGGAATCATGAGGGTTAGAATCTTCAGGTAATCACTTAACTCTAGGAGCTGAAGCTTTAAGAAAAACACCAACACTGTGAGATCACCAAAAAGAAACACATGAGAATTGGCAACACTAAGATTCTGAAGGAGTGGCAGGAGAATCAGGAAAGCAGAATCATGGAAGCCAAAAGAAGCGAGGAAATGAATTAAGAGCAGAGACTAACCCTTACTGAAGACCTAAAACACCTCATGAAGGAAAAAGAACAAAAGAACGCACTTGTAAATTGAGCTAGAAAGTAGTCATTTCAATAGGGCTTGAAAAAAATCCATTTGCCCAGTGCAAATAGGAGTTATTCCTAGGCTAGTGCCATCAACTTCTGCAGAACCTAACCATTCATTTTAAAAACTGCCTGTTTTGAACCCTAAATTACTATCGAAAAGATAGACTTCCAAACACGAATGGTGCATAAACTGATGCACCAGTGTCTTCCTGAGTCGGCCAAGACAGACCAGTGCTGACAGTCCTGTTTGGGTGAGAGAAGGGGAGCCTGGTGGGACGAGATGGTTCTAGATGAGGAGTAGCCCAACACTGATTGACTGACCTGGTGTGTGTTGTGTGTGGGGGCAACATTAACTGGAGAAGCAAAGTTCAGCCAGCAAGAGACTGGGTCTTCAGGCATAAGCAGATGGAGATAACCGAAGTACAACAGCAGCAGAGAGGAGCTCTGCTTGAGGCACATGCATGTTTCCATAGGAGGATGAGTAGGTTTAATCCTTCAACTAGTAAGCATTAAGTAGTTTTTTTCAAGCCCTGGTCATTTTGACTTTGATTAAGACAGTTTTGATTAAGTAGAGAGGTTGGAAGCTAGATTGGAGGGGGATAAAGAAAGAGACTGAGGTGAGCACATGAAGTCAGCAAGTAAAAAGCATGCTCCAAAATTCTGGAGACAAAGGAAAGACAAGAGATAGGACAGCAGACCATACTGGATAAAGAAAAACTTTTTTTAAACATGAGGGAGCGAACCAGAGGGAAGGAGGCAGTTAAAGAAAGGGGAGGGGGGGAATCCGAGGGAGCCAAGGATGATAAAGGAAGGGTCAAGGGAATATGTTAAAGGATTAAAGACAGTAGATGATAACTCAGTCAAATAAACATGAAGGAAGGTAGAACTGGGCTGAATTGAGGTGGAAGACAGATGAGGAAGTTTCAGTAAAAAAATCTTGTCAAATATTTTGTTTTTTAAAAGATAACTACAAGGCTGTCAAGAGATTAAAAAAATTAATCACGATTAATTGCATGATTAAAAATTTATTTAAATAGTTCTGGATATTTTCTACATTTTCAAATACACCGATTTCAATTATAACACAGCATACAAAGTGTACAGTGCTCACTTTATATTTATTTTTTATTATAAGCACTGTAAAAAACAAAAAAAACAGTATTTTTCAATTCACCTAAGTATTGTAGTGCAATCTCTATCATGAAAGTTAAACTTACAAATGTAGAATTATGTACAAAAAACTCCATTCAAAAATAAAAACGTAAAATTTTAGTGTCTGCAAGTCCACTCAGTCCTACTGCCTGTTCGGCCAATCGCTCAGACAAATTTGTTTACTTTTGCAGGAGATAATGTTGCCCACTTCTTGTTCTCACTTTCAGGTGACATTATAAACAGGTGTTCGCATGGCACGGTTGTAGCTGGCATCACAAGATATTTACGTGCCAGATGCGCTAAAGATTTATATGTCCCTTCAGGCTTCAACCACCATTCCAGGGGACATATGTCCATGCTCCCTAATAATCCAAAGCCATGGAGACTGATACATGTTTATTTTCATCATCTAAGCCAGATGCCACAAGCAAAAGGTTGATTTTCTTTTTTGGTGGTTCGAGTTCTGTCGTTTCCACATCAGAGTGTTGCTCTTTTAAGACTTCTGAAAACATGCTGCACACCTCGTCCCTCTCAGATTTTGGAAGGCACTTCAGATTCTTAAACCTTGGGTAGAGTGCTGTAGCTATCAACAGAAATCTCAACATTGGTATCTTCTTTGCGTTTTGTCAGATCTGCAGTGAAAGTATTCTTAAAATGAAGAACATGTACTGGGTCATCATCCAAGACTGCTATAACATGAAATATATAGTGGAAGGGGGGTAAAACAGAGCAGGACACATACAATTCTCCCCCAAGGAGTTCAGTCACACATTTAAGTAACTCAGTTTTTAACAAGCATCAGCAGCATGGAAACACGTCCTCTGGAATGGTGGCCGAAGCGTGAAGGGGCATACAAATATTTAGCATATCTGGGACATAAATAACGTGCAATGCCGGCTACAAAAGTGCCATGCAAATGCCGGTTCTCGCTGTCAGGTGACACTGTAAATAAGAAGAGTGCAGCATTATCTCCTGTAAATGTAAACAAACTTGATTGGCTCAACAAAAAGTAGTACTGAGTGGACTTGTAGGCTCTGAAGATTTACATTGTTTTGTTTTTGAGTGCAGTTATATAACAAAAAATCTACATTTGCAAATTTCACTTTCACAATAAAGAGATTGCACTACAGTACTTATATGAGGTGAATTGAATAATACTATTTCTTCGGTTTATCATTTTTACAGTGCAAATATCTATAAACAAAAATAATATACGCTTTGATTTCAATTACAACACAGTATACAATATATATGTAAATGTAGAAAACATCCAAAATATTTAATAAATTTCAATTGGTATTCTATTGTTCAACAGTGCAATTAAAACATCGAGTAATCACGATTAATTTTTTGAGTTAATCAGGTGAGTTAACTGCGATTATTCAACAGCACTAACAACTACAATCTAGGCTGAGAAAAACACAAAAGGAAGAGGAGGCTGGGAGGGAATTGAAGAAAAAAATTAGGTTCACATTCTCACTGGCAATGAAACATATCAAATAGTTTAAAATTGCATGCTGGGGGTGGGGTGGGGAGAGACAGTGCTTTTGTGCAAAGGAACAGAATGTCCTTTTTTTGCCTCTCCCCTCACACTAAGCAGCAGCAGATTTAATCCCTGATTCTACTACTGCCACGGGAGACCTGTAGAATTGACAAGGCACTTTTATTAATGCTCAGTCAAGCTAGGAGCAATAAAGATATGGGAATGACTGACAGTAGAGAACCAAATTTAGAAGCTTCCCTCTGTTTTCCAGCAACCAGAGAGGTGAAACGATCAGAGAGAAAAAAGTCCTCTGTCAGCAGTTGTTTGGGTAGGTCTCAAACAGCTACAGGGAAGAGAACATTTAAACAAACAGAAAAATGTGACTGTAAAAATCACAAGAAGTTGGCAGGGTGACCCAGAGACAGAACCAACAACTACTTTTAACTTGGTTTGGAAATTAACTAGATTTCAACCGACAGTGTCCCTTTTAATCACATGAAAAGAAACCCAGATTTCCATTTCCAGTGTATCAAAGACTTTTGCTCTTCCACCAAGCATCAATAATGTTTTCCAAAACTGTTCAGACCAACTTATATTAGCACTTAAATCATTTTCAATATTGCTTTGGGGAAACGGTTTCAGCCATGGTTCGCTGTTTCCTACAATAGGGTTTTTAAAAACTGATAGTTGTAATTTAATAGGAATATATGACTTATATGGATGACACTTGTTCAAACATATCAGATGTATTATTTAGCATCTAGTAAATAAAACCAAAATGAAACGGCATAAAAGTCCTCACAGCAAAGCTTTATTATTTACTGATTTTAATCAGTATTACCATTACTCCTCTCTGGAACTCAGTTTTCCCCCTAACTATTCACTGAATAAGAAGTTTTCTGTAACAAAAACATTTCTCTGTCAAGCTAAAAATTCCATACATGAGGTCAGTAACCTTAAAGTCTTGACATTCTTGATAACAGTTGTTTTCTTAGAGACAGTAGATTTACTATTTTGCTTATAGTGTACATGTAAAGACGAACTGAAGGTATTTCACAGTGAAAACACTTAAGTTCATGTTTAAAAAGTTTAAAATAGTTTCTTTAAAATATTCTTTGCATAAGATGTTTTATATTTATCAAATGTTAGAACATAAGTTCACAAGTTCTCTCTTTTAAGGTCACTTTTCTATGACCAATAGAGTGGTCCCACAGATGCTGTACAAGTTTCACAGATTCTCAGTAGCTTTCCATTGTAAGGAGAAGATTCATAACAAAACACCACACAAAAAATATTCAGGAATGCCATAGCACCCAGAGCAGAGCAATCTAGAAATACTGTGCTGGAATGCCATCAAGGTTTTGATTAGGCAAAGCACTCTATCCTCTTTATTGTGGTATCTGACTTCAGATTGTTTATAAACAGAACTACAACCCACAATTTCTGGCCATCCGTTATTCTATACATACTTAACTCATGCAGCAAAAGTCTATTGCAAGTTGACAAAAGCAAGCCAACTAATGGCTACAATGTTACCACAGGGCTGTATTTTAAGAGTGCAGATATGATTCATGTCAATTCTCATAGCATTTTAACAGAGGGGATTAAATGTGCAAGTGAGCCAAAATTAATTATGTGACAGTTTTACCTCATCAGTATTTTGAGCAAGTTGAGGTGGTCATAATTTAAGGGGAAAGAGTACTTCATAATCCATGCTTAGAATACCACTCACTTGGCTTCCATTTTGCACTCAATTAAAATACAGTATTCATTTTAACTCTTGAAATGTGTAAGGAAAAATAGGTCACTTATAGGCAGATAGTACACATTATACACACCTCTACCCCAATATAACGCAATCTGATCTAACACAAATTCGGATATAACATGGTAATGCAACAGGGAGCCCCAGGTCCTTTAAAGTGCCGCCTGAGCCCCACTGCTTTACCACATTATATCTGAATTTGTGTGGAGCCCGGGGGCCCTTAAATCGCTGCCTGAGCCCGGCCTCCGGCAGCTGGGCTTGGGCAGTAATTTAAAGGGACAGAGGCTCCACCTGCTGTGGGGAGCCCCAGACCCTTCAAATCCCCGCCCGAGCCCCGGCAGTGGTTTAAAGGGCCTGGGGTTCCCCACAGTGGCTGGAGCACCGGGACCTTTAAATCACCGCCAGGGAAGCCGGTCCAGTCTGGCATGGCGTACCAGCCGTAACACGGTCTCACCTATAAGGTGGTGACATTTTTGGGCTCTCGAGGACTGTATTGTGTCAGGATAGAGGTGTACTTAAAATTATTTTAAAAATTCAGAAGTCTTTCACTTTATTTAAAGAAATAAAGGTTATGTGGCTTCTGGAGAATGGTATAGTCTGTTTAATAGATCTATTTGTTAAAAAAATACAATATTAAGCTTAAGCCTGGTGAATATAAGATATCTCCAATTCTGTCAGGAGTTAAATAAGTTTAATATTAAAAAGTCATCCTACAAAGTACCTTTAAAAAAATAGTCTTTTTTTAAAAAAACATGCACATTTCCTTTCCTTCTCCACAGAATATATGCAACCCTATTTTCCTGGTTGCCATAAATTTAAACAAGCAAACTTTGTATCAGAAAAGTAATTAAAATAGGAGAACTAGATTATATAGAGTAATATTAATAAAAACATGACCAGAAGCATCATTAAGAAATATTTCCATACCAAAAATATTTCCCATGCATTATCTAAAATAACCACTTGCCTGCAGTATGCCTTCCTTGATTCTGTGACATCCTTTGGAAGAGATCATTGTTATGTCCATAATATCTATAGTTCTCATGTACACGATCATTTAGCTGATGCCTCCTTTGACCATCATAGAAATCATAGTAATAGCGGGAACCAGCATCTCCATTTTCTGTAACAGAGTTAGCTTCTGTTAAAAAGGACTGGGAGGAAGAACCATATTCCCGAGGGACATCAGCCGAATTTCTTGCAAGATAGGAAGGCGCAGATAGTCTGTTGCTTTCTCGCCTCATTATTTCATGAGGTGGCCTCTGAACCGGAGTTCTAAGGAAACTCTGGTTTCTAGAAACTATTCCATCCCCTCCAGCAGAGTAGGCAGAAGAACTTGAGTCAGGAAGGCAGATATCAGTTCGCCTTGGAATGGTCGGACCATGACGGATAAATGAAGGCATCAGATCTGTAAGAGTAAAACATTGTAATTTAAATACAAACTTTGCTACAACAAGTATACATATTAGGTGCAAAATAGGTATGCTAATTGGTTGACCGTAATGCTAAATTAGATTGTAGAAATCAGGAAATTCAATGCTAAGGTTTTCACAGTAACATTAACTCAGCCATTTTAAACAAATATACAGAGTTCCAAATCCAGAAGGGACCGTCAGATAAACTAGTCTGACCTTGGATATATCACAGGCCACCAACACATTACAGCCACTTGCACACTAAATCCAACATATGGAATTGTACCAAAGTATGTTGTTATATTATTATTAGAGCCCATAGGAGACTAAACTACTGTGCGCCACCAAGAGAGAACATGAGGGATCAGAAGGTACAAATGCCCAAGGCCTTACCAATGGGAGGGAAATTGATTAAATGAGATCCTGGCAAATGACCTGTACACCCCACACTGCAGAGGAAGGTAGAAAACCTCAAGGTCATTGCCAACCTGACCTGAGACAAAATTATTTCCACATCCCACATATAGTGATCCATTAGACCCCTGGAGCACGTGAGTAAGAACCAGTCAGCCCAACACCTGAGGGAGATCTCAGTACCATCTCAGAGTACCGGCTCACCTTGCTTTTCATTTCTCTATCTCAAATACCACAAAAGAATCTCAAAGCATCTAGTATTAAGCCTCAAAACATCCATCTAAGGAACTTATCTCCATTTTACAGATTGAAAAATTGAGGCAAACATAAGTTAACGAGCTTGTAAGCTCTTTAGAAGAGAGGCTTTTACTCTGTTTGTACGGTGACTAGCACAACAGCGTCTCTAGGTACAAATGCAACATATATAAATTATTTGCATTTTACTAGCTTCTAAAGACCCCAGCTGAGACTGAAGCACCATATACACATATAGTAAGAGGTAGTTCTTGCCCAGAAGAGCTTGCCATCAAAATACAGAGTTCATGTTACTTCTCCAAAGTCACACAGCAAATCAGTGGCAGAACAGAACTCAAATCTTTTAACTCCCAATCTAATGTCCTATCATGAGGTCTGCATTTATGTACTTACAGTGACTGAGTTTGTAAGTGACTTTCCCACAGTCTCATAGGAAGCCTGTGTACACACCCAGGAACAGAACCTATACTTTACTGTATCTATATAACATGGCCTAGCTAGCAATGCTGTAATTCTGAATGCTTAATTTCTCAACTTTAATGTTACATTAATGTATCATAGCATTTAATAGCTCAGCTTTAAGGAAACCACCATAAGACATGAACATTAATTGCTATACTGGTTCAGAATCTAAACCATTTTGCCTCTATCAAGTTAAACACCAACCCAGAGTGGTAGACCTCACTCAAAAGGAAAAATATGCCAATGTATTCAATAACTGTTTCTAAAGTTTGTCTTTTAAATTACACCTCAGTAGATGCAATGAATAAATAATTTGCCATAAGAAGTGCTCTGACACTAGAGCACACAATGGCTTGTTATTTCACAACAAAACACTGAAAACATTTCTAATGTATAGACAACTTTAAACTTTTACAAGTTTTAAAAATAAAAGGTATAATATTTTTAATCTAGGCTGTCTCCTTTCTCACTGGGAAATACAGTAATATCATGCCATTACCTTATATCTTCAGCCATTTTTGATCTGTACATGCAAAACTGGTTATCAGATTATTGTTACAGCGAGAATAGAATTTTTAAACTCTTTTTACTAAGAAGGCTAAAACAATTAGTTCATAATTTACAGTATGATATTGTATTTGTGTAACAGTTTTTAAATTTTAAAACTAAAACACATGCCAAAAAAAGAGCACAACCTAAAGAGTTCAAAGTTCATTTCCCAAAAGTACGTTTTCAGCTCTTGCAGTTGCAAAGGTAACTGTTCAAACAACATGAGGCTCTGCTGTCACACTCAGGCTTTGTCTTTAAGCTAAAAAAAGATGTGCTTTTATCATAGGTTAACTAATTAGATTAGCTAGCCTGCTGTAAAATCCTATTAGAGTCAGGAGACCACCGACAGGTGGGGAGTACAGTGCTGACCTTGCCTAGCTACCTCCTGGTAAAAAAAAAACTACACATGCCTTGTCTCTATTAGGATTTTACAGTGAGATAAGGATCACACATTAGTCATCTTACTATAAACACCCCCCCGCCCCCCGCCGCTATTTTGGAAATGAAGATACAGCCTTAGCTTGCAAAAAAGAACACTGACTTTAGGAGAGCTGCGAACCACTCCTATTCATATGAACAAGTTATTTAAGGAACATTGTGAACTAAATAAAAATCACACTTTGTGTGAAGAAGATACTGTCTTCTACAACTGGAACTGAGAGATTAGAGAAGTTTGTTTACAAAGTGCATTTGACAACATTTGTGTATAGACAGTTTCCCCTTTTCACAAAGGTCTTCCATACAGCAACAAGGAAAAGAACTCGCATGGCCAAGTGGAACTAGACTGGTAGTCTGAAATCCTGCCTGCTTTTGATGCTTAATGCTTCAAGCCCACAACTCTGCATTACTGTCATTTTCACATAATCAAACGGTTTTGACTTCTGTTTATAAAATATTGAAAATTGACGAGTAAGATAACTTTCCTGAGAAAATACTAAACTAAAAACGTAGAGATTCTGCTGCTCATTTATAGTTACATGTATTAGTATTACATCCACCCACAGTTTTACTTTTTGTTTGTACAACCCAAAATTAATCTCTGAAACTGCTGTCTTCAGTAATCACAATTTCAATACGTAACTAAAACTAAGTGTAATGTGCTGTGCATTAACAAAACAGTTTTTAAAACCGAAAATACCGTAAACTGGGACTAACCGGTTTTCCCAGGGCAGTAAAAACCATGATTTTAGCTGGTAAAAACCCATCTCTGGTAAATACCATGCCAATCCAGCTGGCTAGGGGATTTAGAGGCAGGTGTAGTACCTCAGAAGTTTTAACAGACTTTATTTGGATTTGCGCTCATTACACTCCGCAATGTATAAACAAAACACAGAAGAAAAACAGTCCCTTCCTTTAGTGTATCCTTAAAATAAAAGCAAACACCAACAATTCAAATATGTACAACTTACATACACTGGTACATACTTCTTACTGTTCACATGCATTTGAGCTATCCCCTGGGATCCTACATATCAAGCTGATAAGGATCCCCTTCAATTGCAGTCAAAGAACAGAGGTTTTACTATCACATCAGGTGGGCAGGGTGTCACTATAGGCCCCTGCCCACCTCCTGGGGTGGGTGGTCTTCTTTCCCCTCAGTTAGGATTCCAGGCCTGGGGCCCGCTCCCCACTGCCCCACAACTCCAGGCCTGGGGCCCGCTCCCCCATGACTCCAGGACCAAGGTATATTCCACACTGACCCCCGGGGGGCCGCTCCCCACTGTCCCATGACTCCAGCCCCAGGGCATGTTTCGCATTGACCCCCGGGGGGCCGCTCCCCACTGCCCCATGACTCCAGCCCCAGGGCATGTTTCGCATTGACCGCCGGGGGGCCGCTCCCCACTGCCCATGACTCCAGCCCCAGGGCATGTTTCGCATTGACCCCCGGGGGGCCGCTCCCCACTGCCCCATGACTCCAGCCCCGGGGCATGTTTCGCATTGACCCCCGGGCGGCCGCTCGCCCACTGCCATGACTCCAGCCCCAGGAATATATTCGCATTGAACCCCCGGGGCCGCTCCCCCACATGCCCATGATCCAGCCCCAGGGAATATTCGCATGGACCCCCGGGGGCGCTCCCCACTGCCAGACTCCAGCCCGGACATGTTCCTCGCCACGACCGCCGGGACGCCCCCCCGCTGTCCCAGCTCCCTGGGCCACGTCCCCAATGCCCCCGGGCCCCGCTTTTTCTCGCCCCTACCCCCAAGCCTTGCGGGGCCAGGGCTCCTTCCCGGGCCGCGCCGCCCGGACACTCACTGCGGAGCAGCGGGCTGGTGCTCCTGCTTCAGTACTTGCCCTTGCACTCGCCCGGGCTTGGGAGAGCTCCGTTGCGGTCTTTTCCGGGACAGCATCCCCCGCCCGGGGGGCTCGGCCCGCGACGCCTCACTCCGCGCGCCCCCGGCGCGGGCCCGCGCGGCCCCGGCTGTATCATCCCCGCAGGGCGGCGCGCAGGCCCCAGACGCACGACGCTCGCGGCGCCAGGAGGGGCAGCGCGCTCAGGCCGAGGAAACGGAAGGGACGGGCCCGCCCCTCCGCGGCCGACAGCCCTGTGGAGCCAACGGCGCCCGCCTCGCCGCCCGGACAAGCGCCCCCTGCGGCAGGCGGCGGGGCCGCTCGGCCAACAGGAGGCGCCTCTTGTCCCGCGGCGCGGAGCGCTCGGGGGCAGAGGGTTCCGTGGCCGTTGGGGCTGGAGGGGCGGGGCCATACTCAGGGGGAGGAGCCTGCAGCCCCCTCAGCGCCCTTTGCCCCAGCCGGGGTGGCCCTGCCCCAGGGGGCTGCTCGGGACAGGCGCCTAGGGCTGGCTGCAGGGGGAAGGGAGACCAGGCGACAAGATGGGGGCAGGAGTGGGCCCAGACCAGGCAGAGGGAAGGAGCGTGGGAGAGACAAAGGGCCCAGCCAGGCCCTGGGAGGAAAGAGGCAGGAAGGGAACACACAGGACACACATTTTATGTCAGTTAGATCACAAGCCCCCTCTCATTGTGGTGGCTGGGCACCTGGTCTAAGAGCTGGGCCTGCAGCTTCCGTGCTTTCATTCCACGGGTAGGGCTAGTCCCCTTGCCAGCCACAAACCCACAACAGGGTTGCCACAAACTCCCTCAGGAGGTGAGCTCCACCCTAGGGCCTGTTCTCATTCTCCAGCGCCCTGGAGCTGTCACATCTAGAATATCAGGGTTGGAAGGGACCTCAGGAGGTCAGCTAGTCCAACCCCCTGCTCAAAGCAGGCCCAAGCCCTAGATTTTTTACCCCAGTTCCCTAAATGGTCCCCTCAGGGATTGAACTAGGTGTAGCAGCCTAATGCTCAAACTACCGAGCTATCCCTTCCTTCATGAACACTCCCCTCTGACAGCGAAAAGCAAGAGCCACTAGGCTAATGGATGGACATGGTGCAAAGCTAGTTGAGGTATACAAGCTGCATATTTGTATTACTGCAGCAACCAGGACTCTTGTGTTGTGTGCATGTCTATCACCTAACAACAAACAATCCCTCCCCTAAAGAGATTACAATCTAAGTGTAAGACAAGGGATAACAAATGGATACAGACAGGGATGCATGTTGAACAATGGTGACAGCACACCAGGATTAAAAAGGGCACAGAAAAACGGTTACCTACCTTTTTGTAACTGTTGTTCTTAGAGATGATGGCTCATGTCCATTCCATTCTGGGTGGGCGTGCACCCACATGCACAGTCGTCCGAGATTTTTGCCTTACCGGTAGCTGTAGGGTTGGCTTTAACATCTAGAGTGCCTCGCTCATGTGCTGGTATATTAGATGTTGCCAACTCTATGCCCTCTCAC
Source organism: Chelonoidis abingdonii (assembly GCF_003597395.2). Classification (NCBI taxonomy): domain Eukaryota; kingdom Metazoa; phylum Chordata; order Testudines; family Testudinidae; genus Chelonoidis; species Chelonoidis abingdonii. Next base: position 155,804,296 of record NC_133772.1, on the reverse strand, counting down.
TTCCTTCTTGCCAGCAACTCTGACAGAGGGGCAAGAGGGCAGGTAATGGAATGGACATGAGAACACATTTTGAAGAACAACGGTTACGAAAAAGTAGGTAAGTTTTTTTCTTTTTCAAGTGCTTGCTCATGTTGATTCCATTCTAGGTGACTCACAAGCAGTATCCTCGGAGGTGGGCTCTTGAGTTCACAGTTGAGTGGCTTGCAGTACTGCTCTATTGAAGCCAGCATTGTCCTGGACCTGCTAGGTAAGTGCGTAATGGGATGTGAACATGTGGACAGATGACCAGGTGACTACCCTACAGATGTCCTGGGATAGACACTTGGGCTAGGAAAGCTACCAAAGAGACTTGCACCCTGGTTGAGTGGGTGGTGACAATCGCCGGAGGTGGCACCTTCGCCTGGTTGTAGCAACAGCGAAAACAGACAGTGATCCAAGAAGAAATTCTTTGAATAGACACTGGATGACCTTTCATCCTGTCGGCCACTGCGATGAACAATTGCATTGACTTGCGGAATGGCTTGGGCTTTTCAGTGTAGGCTAGCGCCCTCCAGACATCTAGGGAATGCATGAGTTTGAGGGCAAAAGTTTCTGCAGATCTGCACTTATCCTCAAAAGACTTTAAACAGCTCTCATGGGGTCACCAGTGGGCAGACTGCATGATGAACATGGCTTGAAGCCAGAGGTGAAAGTAAGCTGGTCCGGTCCGGCATACCGGCAAGACCCAGTACACCGTGCCAGACCACACCGTGCCAGACCGCGGCTCCGGCAGCTGGGCTGGGGCTGGATTTCAAGGGCTCAGAGCTCCCGCGGCTGTGGGACACCCAGAGCCCTTTAAATCCTGCCCGCGGCTCCGGCGGCCGGGCTGGGGCTGGAGTTTAAAGGGCCTGAAGTTCTGCAGTGGCCAGAGCCCCGTGGGCTCCCAGCCACCTCTGCAGCTGGGAGCCCCCGCTTGATTTAAAGGCCCTGGGGCTCCCAGCCACAGCTGGTGCCCCGGGGCCTTTAAGTCTTGAGAGGCACCGCCTCTTCCGGATGAGGCCACGCGCCCCTCAGGACTCCGGCAGTACCGGTAAGTCCTGTAAGTTATTTTCACCCCTGCTTAAAGCTTGGGGAACGGGGCATGCCTGGCTTTGAGGCGAAGTCCTAGCCGGGACTCTAACTCCTAAACAACCACTCTAACACTTAACTTAAAGGTCTAACTAAATACCTATCAACTAAGAACAAAGGAGGCAGAACAATGGACTGTAAGAACTGCTAATGCTCTTGTGATCCAAGACAAGGCACTATGACCAAGGCCTTGGTTACACTGGCGCTTTACAGCGCTGCAACTTTCTTGCTCAGGGATGTGAAAAAACATCCCCTCCCCCCAGCACGCAGCAAGTTACAGCGCGGTAAAGTGCCAGTCTGAACAGTGCCCCAGCGCTGTAAGCTAATCCCCTCGGGGAGGTGGAGTACCTGCAGCGATTCCAGTGCTGACGTCGCAACTACACTCACACTTCAAAGCGCTGCCGCGGGAGCGCTCTTGCGGCAGCACTTTGGAGTTTCGAGTGTAGCCAAGCCCCAGGTGTGGTAAGAAGGAACTGAGAGGGTGTAGGGTCGGCAATGCATGAGTGTGGCACTCAAGAGGGAGCTACAGCCGACCCTACAAGTACTTCTAAGGCAAAAATGTCCGACTGCACATGAGTGCGCACACACGTAGAATGGAATTGACATGAGCAAACGCTCGAAGAAACCAACCCTCCAGCAGTGCAAATTAGAGGAAGCTCATTAATCTGTGACCAATAGAAAAGCCTATTTGAAGTCATACACAAACAAAACATGAGGTAAATTTAATCCTAAATTCTGAATATATTAATTTTTACAATCAAATAATTGTGTATTAAAGATTAACTTTTTAATAAAAATATTTAGACTGCTAATGATTAAGGAGGAAAACACTGGAGGATGAGGAGAACAGGCTAGAGTAAAAATAAATTAAGAGGTAGGTTCATTATTGTTTTTTTTCCTCCCTAAACTGGTTTAATCATTTTTTTCATAATGGAAAATTCATGTTTTTATCATTAACTACAAACCTGTCAATTTTTATTACTATTTTACTCAGTTAAAAATGTAGCTTTGATTAGTACAGGCATACGAATTACAACTGAATAGAGTTATTGGTCTCCACAGCAAAATACTCAAATATTTCCATACAAGGAATAAAAGAGCAAGTTGCGAGTACAGTAATTTATATTTTTAATTTCTGTATAAATGTCGGTTCATTTTTTCTGTTTTACATGATGGTATAAAGACAACTGTTGTAATACAGTATATTATACAGATATAATACAATGCAAACTTGATAAAAAAAATACACCCACTAGTCTTCATCGCTACAGAAGTTAATTATCACTAATTACAACATTTGACATTTAGTGGGAATGGAAGCTATTAATGGGTGAGAGGGCTGAACATCAGCAAAGCAACAGAATGCAATTATAACAACGTCATTTCCTTTAGATTTACCAAAGGATTTTGCTGTTCTTTGCTAAAGTACACTGTTCCCTTAAATCATTTTATGCAACAGCCATAAATAGTGAATGTCAGTTGGGTTACAAAATCCCTTTGCTCTGACAAAATCAAAATTTCCTTTCTTTGAATTTAAATTCAGTCTCATCTGATTGAGGAAAAAGTGCTAATACTGTATATACTTTTTATCAATGCAAATTGACACAGCTCCTTAACTGTGCAGATATAAAACAACCCCTCAAGTTGTTTGGAATTAATTTGTATATATTCCCCACCAAAAAACCCCAACAACTCAATTCCAAAACACTTATCTTCACAGTGATTCACACAGCATGATGTAGGAAACAATGGTCATACTTTTTAAAACACTGTTATATTATCTTTGAATTGGCAAGACCCATTGTTTTGATTGAGGCCTAGTACTTCAAGTTTTGTTGAGCATACATGAGTTTGCTATTACAGACTTTGGCATTTTAAAAATGCCTATATGGTATACCCAGGCTTCTAACATGATATTCAGGCATCAGAGACTATAAATACTTAATACTTTTCATAGGTGTATATCCATTGGCTCAAATGCATGGTAAAGAAAGTATATGCAAGTAATTGTGCCAGCCCAGTGGTCAGGCATACATTTCACTGACAGAGCATCAGAGTTTGAGTCCTCAGTTTCACCACTGCATACCATCTGGGGAGGAAGTGCCCTAAACTGCTTCTCAAGCAACCCTTCTGGCAGATGCTCTAAGCAGCATTTAATAGCCCTGAAAGGTGCAACGTCAAAGGGCACTTTTGAGAACGCTTTATTCACACAAATATCCCAAAGAAGTAACCTTGAATTTTGACTGAACAAGGGAGGTTGAACTCCCTCATGGCCCCCCACCTCCCAACTGTCCTCATGGTTGGATTAGTATTTGAAGCTAAATACATGAAAGGAAGGATACATTGAGAAAAGAGGGAGAAATCAACCTCTGTGCACTATCCCTGCAACAAAAGTTACCTTCCTAGTTTCCCCTTTTTTGACATTGATTCTGATTAGTGCTTTTTTCTTTAAATCCAAGAGAAGATAAGTGCCAGAAAGTAAAGATTTGGAGTCTATTCTTTTAAAAAAGAATACATGTGAGATTTTATTTAATTATGCAGCAATTTAAGGACAATCTCTACTTCAGTATCCCCATAATGTCTGACAATTTGCCACATGTTAACATTAGAGGCTAGTCTACACTACTGCCGTAAATCGATCTAACTTACACAACTTCAGTTACGTGAACAACATAACTGAAGTCGATGTAGTTAGATCCACTTACCACAGTGGCTATACTGTGCTGTGTCAATAGGAGAGTATCCCATTGACTTCCCTTACACTTCTCGGGGAGGTAGAGTACACAAAATGATGAGAGGGTGCTCTCCCATCGATTTAGTGCGTCTTCACCAGACCTGCTACATCAACACTCGCAGCATCAATTGCAGCAGTGCCAATCTACCAGTAAGTGTAGACACGGCCTAGGTCATGTCTAGTCTAGGAAAATATAGTGCATTAAAAAAATGCTAGCTAACACCTTTTCCTAGGATGACCATATCCAGCTGAATTCTGTCTACTCTGCCAGTTTAAAAATACTGCCTAGTTTCCTAAGCTTGACGTAACCTTAGAAACGTGTGCTCAATTTCCTTATTGTCAACACACATTTTAGTCCAGTTGCCCATGCATCAAAACTTTATTATGTATGTGACTTACCAAGCTAAATGGTCAATATTAGCATAAGCAAAATATTTATACTCTTCGGAATTTAAAAAGAGAACACCAATTTACTTCAATGTAATTTGCAATAATAAAAGACCGCTTCTGCAGTCAATGTAAAAATGGTGTATGCAAGCGTTAGAGCTTGTCATCTACCAAGATAGAAGATTGAGAGTGGAAAGAGACAGCACAGTACAGTCAAAGTAATTTCTAACTAAGGTTTTCTTGCTTTGTGTAGTGCTAGATATGTTTGTGCTATCATTGTAATTGGTCTACCTTTTAAAGGTATATTGAACAAATCTTTTTAGAGTTAAAATGTAAACACTGCAAGCTGATTTTTGTTTTTAAATAAAACTCTGTATATTCATTGCACTCTTTCAACAGAGAAGCAGTGCAGAATTTTCTATCATCGGACATGCATTCATGGTGATTATTTTCTCTGCCGTGTCTTTATGCTTCATTCCTGTACACAGGAAGAAAAATCTCTCTGGATTCTTGTAACATCCACAATAGTCTGCATAAAGGAATTGAGCCGACTGGCGGTACAATGAAAGAGTCACACCAGGTATTTATTATCCAATCCCTCCACTCTCCAATGAATAGGTAACTTTTTAGGTACAACAGTCTTGACAGTGCTTCACTGGCTTTCTAAATCAGTGCTTTACCTGGCTAAATCAGAATAAACTGAAAGTCATTCTCTGCAGGCTGGCTAATGGCTTGTGGCAAGTGAATTGACAGTCTCATTTCAGTTCCTAGTGGACAGTTGCATGTCACAAATACTACCGTAACTGGCACCTTGTTGGCAGTCTCAGAGACAAGGGTTTGAATACACAGTTTGAACATTTTTAACCCTTCCTCCAAATTCCACTACGGCTGCCAAACTGGCCCCCCCTCATCTTGATCAATTGATCCTTCAAGCCCTCATATAGATTGTGCCAATCACAACATCTTCCAGTCTTATCCTGGCCCCTCTCACCAGTATTAAATTCACATTTTAAAAATCTTATAGTCTTAAGTCTATTTTTATCTGGTTGTATTAGATAATACAGTTTGTTTTATCATTCTTTTCATAAACAAGATTTCTTAAAGCTTGAATAAGTGGTTATCTTCATACACAGACACTAAGTTCCATATTTATAGTAGTGCAGGAAGCTAGTTTATGCTATCGTTCCAAGTTGCTGAGGTGACCTCAAATATAACCTTACAATCACAAACTCAGATCCTGTAGCAGGATCCATTAGCAGAGACCTGTCTCTGCAGAGTCCCACTGACACCAAATACAAGTTTGTATGGTCATCAGAGGTCTATGTTAGTAGAACCCATTGCAGGATCATTGCCATAGATATTACAGACTAAAGTTTATGTAGGTCCTCTTCTCCATTCTCCTGCCAATACAGGTTTATTCCATAAATACATTTCAGTGCTTTGCCTAGTTAAATATTCAAGTAGAAGCCACATCACTTTCTGTTTGGAGATTGTTCCTCTGTTTTAATTGAAGGCCCCTAACATATTTGTAAAGGAGTGTTTAATTGCAGCTGTGTAAGTCATTATCACACTCACCACATGGGACATTTTGCAGGATTAGAAACTGCTATGTTTAGTTAAATGGCAGCATTCGATTTACCAAGTTTTAACCACCATTGAGAAGCTGAACCCTGGAAAGAAACAGCCACTGATCAACAGGCTAGAACCTAGTGCATCAGTTGAAGCATACTGCTTTAGGGAAACTCCAGAATCTATTTGCAGCCTAACTGAGACCTAAGTTGCAAAGTTTCCCCTTAGACCTAGGTTTCAATGTAGACATGAGTTACCAAATTAATTCACTACAATAAAACCAGAGTATATATTTAAAAATAAAGCAGTTAAAATAAGTTAAGTTACATAGAATCACAGATTCAAGTCTTTTCTACAATCCTGAATAGAGTAGTTTTTGACAAAACTTGGCAGGAAGGTGGTTTAGGAACGCAACCACATGTTTGTTGGCAGCTATCAGTTTAGGTTTTAACTTTAAACTATGTACTTTGGGATCTCTGTTAACTAACATCTAGAATACAAAAAGGCAGCACAGTGAGAAGTTGAAATCTTAACATTTCAGTAAAGTGCAAGAGAGCTTCTGAATATACTTATGGCTTTGCTATGTCCTTAGTTGAGGAGTAGAATTCAAAGACGGTGATGCCAGGTTCTTTACTATCGTACTGAGGTTGGCAATCTTTTCTTCTAAGAAGTAGTTTTTCTTCTCAGCAGTTTTCTGTCGCTGTTCTGTCATCTCCAGAGCTTTCAGCAATTGTGCGTTTTCAACATAGAGATCCTTAACCATTGCATCTGCTTTAGTATTCTTGGAGAGCTAAATATATTATATATAGAAGTTACTACCAGCTTTTTATGTATGAAGAGATACTCATGAAAGCAGTGCTGTGTTTAGGCAAGCTGCTGGTTCAATTTATTGTGAGCACCCTCATCCATGCATTCATGTAGTGCATGATTATATGAAATCATCCACAGTAAAAGGATACACCAAATTGGATATTTTCATGTGTTATAAATGAAACATTTCCTAACGTTTATGGGCACTACTAGTATCTTGAAGGTGGAAAGAGGTTATGCAGAAGGTCAGATATGAGACAGATATTATGGGTCCACAAATCAAGATCTGCAAACCCTTGCTTATGCAGTTAGTGCATTTAGTTTGTAGAATCATGCCCCAATTCTTTAAGGCTCGGTAAATTCTCATACACCAGAACCCATCAAGCCCAGAGTGGGAGACGACTGCAATTAGACACGACACTGGGTCCCACAGATACAGCTGTGATGGAAAGTTCTGGAACACAGGCTTTCCCTATTTAAGTGGGTGAAACGCACCAGTACTCTGCCTTTATTCCTTTGAGAACAGCCCTTTTGTGGGTGATTTGAGGTTATGGTGAGGGCAGCTGGACCCTGTCTGTCAGTACTGCATTTCCCTGATGAGTCAGTGAGTAAAATCTGTTGGCCTCCTGCTTTACAGGAGAGTCCAACTGCAACTGTTGACTCCAGAAGTCCAGGGATGAGCCCACCAATCAGGGCTGGCTCCAGGCACCAGTGCAGCAAGCTGGTGCTTGGGGTGGCCTAGGGAAGGGGGCGGCATGTCCGACTCTTTGGCAGTGGGTCCCTTAGTCCCTCTCGGAGGGAAGGACCTGCTGCTGAAGAATGAGGCAGCGGTGGTCGTGGCTACTTTTTTTTCCCTGCTGCTTGGGGCAGCAAAAACCCTGGAGCTTGTCCTGCCATCAATGATAATTCCTCCTGCCTGGGCCTTCCACACCACTATTGTCCCAAATCCATTGTTCAACTGAACAACTGGCTTGGTCTGTTCAAGATTCTCTTCTGTCCAAAGACTATGTACTTGAATGTAATGGTTAGCTATATGCTTGGCCATATTAATCTGCCTGGCAAATTTACTACCAGATATCTCAGCTCTTTCAGGATGCCAATCGTCTTATCTTCCTTCCACTGCTCAAGAAAGTCCTCTCTGCCACTCCTGGAGATGTCTACCAGTCCCTGCTCTTCTCAAAAGAGATGAGTAAAAATTAAAATAAGTGAACCCAGGGACCATCTTATCTCCTGAGGAAGGGGAGATCTTAGTTTTTTGATTTCTCTAGCGACTTGTGTTTTGAATCTTTGGAAGCTTTGTTGGGTTTAAGACGCAGTTCATTCACCTGTAAAGTGAAGCTGCCTCTGGGGGACTAAATTTAATTAAAACTAGTTGTCTCCAGCTTTGGGTGGATAGATTCTGTCATGAGGGAAATATGAGGTAGGAACAAATTGTCTCAACTATTTAAATCTAATATTGCAACAAAAATTGCATTTTTTAATAAATGTGCTGACTATTTACTAAGGAAAGTATTTTCCATTTCCCCTCAAGTAATCTGATTTAATACATCCCCAAAATGTAAATTGTTTGATTGAATGTAGAATATATAGAAGTTAAGTAAATCCTATACAAAAGACTTAAAATTTGATTTTGGGAATGGATTTTCACTCACCATGAACTCCTACATGCATTGAAAGGGAACACAACATTTGTGACATGGTGAGGAAAGTTAAGTACACATCCGTGCTCAATATACCAATCTACATGTAGTGCATTTGCCTGTTTTCATCCATTTTATCTCAAATAAGAGATCTTATTTGTATACTTTTCAGCCCTGAACTGAAATAAACTTGAATATTAGCGTAATTTAGTGAGACCACTAAAAAGCTCACTGGAATTCATGGGCATTTTTATTTTTTCCCAACAGAGAAGAGATGAACATTTAGGTAATTCAGAAAACGCTTGTATCCTAATAAAGGAAAACAGGAGCAAAGACCCTGCTGTGTGTCTGGGTAAGTTTTTCCCCTGCCACATGCTACAAATCCTTGGGAGGGAACATCCTCAAAGTGTAATCTTTGGGAAAGTACCTTGTTCTCCCTCTTACCCCATGTACAACCACTCTTCAATTAAGGTCCTTCTCCCAGATTGGAGAGGTTTATTTCCCAGGTTTAGGTCTTGCAAGGTACTGAGCAATCATAATTCCCAGTCAGTTAATAACAAATAGTGGATGCTGAATTCAGAATCTTTAGTCAAGTGTGCTGTGTTTTAGATCAAAAGCATAAAGGACTTTTACAATCTACTTTGAACAAAAGTAGAATCTGACACACTTTTGCTCGCTTAAGTTGTGTACACAAGATATGTGGGATCCCAGGAGAGGAATGGTAAGGCTTACTTGTTCTTTCAGTTGGTTCACTTTATCTTGGAGAAGCCTCTTCACAAGCTTCAATTTCTGCTCAACGTCCATCATACGTTCTTCCATCATCTTTAGAAGCTGAGCATGGCCCCCCTAAAAGGTGAACAGTTGTGACGGTTAAGTAACAAAGACACATTGTTATTTGTCTCCTCTCAGGTGATACTGGGCTGGGAGACAGATTTGGTAGCCAATACAAGTCTGCTTTAAAAGATGGGCTCACATCTGTTACGCAGTTTGTGTAGGCAAATACTTATGCACTTCCTCTAAAGGGAGGCTGTCAACATTAAAATAAATTTTTAGAGTCCTTATTAGCAATATCTTAAATTATTAAATTTAACAAATCTAGTTTACTTTCATATGTACTTTTTGCTTTTCACTCAGGCTGGGCAATGAAAATCAGACCTGACAGTTTTCGCTTTCAGTTCTCACGCTCTAGACAAAGTTCTGATGCATTTGGGTTCACTACTGCAGGGGAACAAAAATCATACGAACCTATTTTTATTTTGTAAAATATTTGTAGTAAACTGAAACTAAGGCATGAAGTTTGACAGTCTCTCTTTAAGGTCAAATAATCCCCACAACCTTCAGCCTTTAAAAATAAATGGAGGGACTTGCTACTTCCCCAAAAGTTTGCTTCCTTTATTATAGCTGTAGATCACAGTCTTCTGGCTATTCAGAAATGTTAGTAATCAGCCTCCTTTTGCCAGTTTTCTTCAGCAATGTAACTCTTAAGCCAGCTGAAACAATAATTTACTGCAATCAGAATACCTGCAAAAATCAGACACTGCATTGCAATTTCCCTGGAGCAATTGGGAACGGGAGGCAGCAGATCACCAAGAAAGGTATTTGGAGACATTTTGGTAATTAGCAATCATAGGCAAGAAAATACAAACAGTGTTAGTTTAAATGCCAGTTTCTACCTATGTTTTAAAAAGGCATCTGAATGGGTGTTAGCAAAGAGTCACTTTGATAAAATACTGAACCCTGAAAGGGCTCGTAAGCAAGCCACTTTGTTACATGGGGTGGGGCATTAATGGGAGGCTGGAGGAGAGTATTTTTTCCCAGAGAATAGTTGCTTATTTTTTAAAAATTCTATAGAATGGATTCCATTATAGAGGGAATTGCAAATAGAATTACATTTTACCTGAAGAAGCTCCAAAAGGATCTCAATAGAAGGAGGAGTTTTATATATACTGTAGTTAAACAGTATTTTAGAATTACATATCATGTAGGAAGCAGTATATAATGTAGCTGGACTGGGGACTTTTCCAGAGGGATTTAAATATAAAATTTAGCAGTAAGTAGAAATTACCATAACAAGTTCTAGCCAAAATATTTTCATCTATCTTTTTTTTAAGTTTAGTGAGATACTCTGAAACATAGGTCCATAAATACTTTTGTTTGGCTGTTGGTGCATGAAGTGAATAATTAGACCAGCATAACTGTACACTGTGTTGTAGCTGCTTGGTCTCAGGATGTGAGAGACATAAGGTGGTGAGGGAATATCTTTTACTGGACCAACTTCCATTGGTGAAAAAGAGAAGCTTTTGAAAATTAGCTCTGTGAAGCCTGAAAACTTCACTCTTTCACCAGCAGAACTTGGCCCAATAAAAGATATTATCTCACCCAACTTGTCTCTCAAGTATTACTAAATAAAACTTACAGGTCTCTGCAGATATTTTTTGTTCTATTTTGTTCTGGTTTATAATCTGAGTTGTGTGTTCAAATGAATTTGAGAACACCAATTGAAACTAAGTTCTACCTGATTAGTCTATGAATCTATAAAGCCTTCTCATGAAGTTATAGGAAGTGAGGTAATGGACTCAAAGCAGGTCAGGTTCATTCAAAAGATGTAAACCTCAGTAAGTCAGGACAGAGTTTTGTTAAAAAATAGTTTCACATGACTTGTACTTCAAGTATACAAGAGGCTATAATGCTGTAAATGTTTATACACATCTGTTAAAATAATGCAGAAGTATAGCTTAAAAACAGTAACTGCCAGGAAACATGGGAATACTAAGAACTGTGATTTGAAGATGGACTTCAGTCATTACAGATGCTACTTTTTTGTCCAAGTTTTTAAATCCAACACTATATAGCAAGTGGATGCTTGAGACCAAAATCCCATCATCAAATGTGCACATGCAGCTCTTGCTAAAAATGTATGCGCAACTCCCACTCAAGTTGAGGACAGAATGTGGGTCCATGTTATTACATATTCCCATCCGCAATATCAGAGAACAGTGAAATAAATATTTTGGCCAAAGTTTTTGTTTAGAAAAGCTGAAATTCTGTAGTCAGTATGATACATTAGTAAGACAGAAGACACCATTATATTTAAAACGTTTTATTTCTCAGGTACATCAAAAAGTGTCATCTTTCCCTGTTAAAAAGTTTATACATCTTGTACAAAACTCAGTATAAATAACTCAGATTTTCTTCAAATCTCATATATAACAATTAGTACCTTTTGATAAAAATAGTTACAACCATTTGAGAAAAATAGTGTATTTCTTTCCACAATGAACAAGTCAACAATTTAAATAACATAAATAAAAAGGATTTGTAACAAATTGAAAAATGACAGATTGTGAATTTTCTTCACAGAATAGGTTCTACACAAATAAATAGGAAAAACAATACTGTAGAGGCCTTTTTTTTTTTTTATAAAGCACAGAATAATTTGATCCTCAAATTTCTCAGCTTATGCCAGTTTGAGTGTAAGTAAGTTTATCATTGCAAGGAATGAGATCATTAGCAGCCAAGCTTTCAGAGGTGCCCAATCCTCCTGTAGGAATCTGCATGCACTGCTCGCTGCTCCGGTAGCAAGGCCTAGAGAAAGAAGGCAAGTGGGACACTTCACCCTGATATCAAGATTTTTTTTTTTAAAAAAAATACATACACTGCTATTAAAGTAAACCACCACCAAGCAAGCAAAGCAAAACAAAAGCAGCAGTCATCACAGAGCATGCAGAGAATCACAAATTACATTTTTCTAAATATTGTACAAGCACTACACAAATGGGGTGGGGAATGTCAATTAACTTTATGCAGTTGCTAACTAGAAAAAGTGAAGCTGTAAACTTCTGGTTAGAGGAATACAGCTGCCACAATATGTATATAGTCTCAATATTGTTGGGAGACTAGCAGCATCTGCCTGAAGGGTGTAGTCCAATTCAACTACATTAGAAAGAGTTCTCAGCATTTTCATTATAAACCTAGTTTGTAAAGAGACTATATCTGGGACACACAAATTGGCTCTAGGCTAAAACTTTATTCTGGAAGGGGTTTCACTACAATAAGTTGCTTTTTAAAATTTTCAAATTCAAAAAACAATCTGCAGGAAGTTTTTTGGTGTTTATACGGTGTCCACACAGGGATAAAATGAGGGACAATCAATTTTTTTAAAGTATTTCGGACAGATTAGTGCATGTTAGAAAGCATGGCATTAAACAAGCGCAGGTTCTAAACATATGGAAAAAGAATTGGTTAGGTGACAGGGACACTTGTAGTTGTAAGGTTATTGTATATGGAGGAGGAAGTGAAAGAAGTACGGGGATTGCTGCTGGGGCTAATATACTGCAGACAGAATTGGAAATAAATGACACAGGAAAGTATCAAAGTTTGCACCAGACAAACCAAAAAATATACTAATGTAGATGAAGGATCTCAAGTTCAGAAAGGTCTAGACAGGTTAGTGTGAGTAACAGACAGCTCAAGAGTTTCAATTTACAGAACTTGAAGTCCTGAATACAAAAACAGTGATCCTGAAGGGCAACAGCTTGAGAGCAATTAAAGATGGAACAAGGACAGAACATGGCTATGACCAAAAAAGCAAATAAAACGGGGACAAAAAAGAAGCACACAGTACAACTCAAGCACAAAGTTTGTCACCATCACTCTACTTGTATGCATATTTGCTGTACCTAATTTTAAGCACCTTATTAGATAAGGCCTTGGAGCTAGAAGAGCTCTGTAGGAGTGCAGCAGCAGCAACACCAGGACTAGGTGGGTTAAATGTATACAGACAGCATGGAAAATCTGGGGTTGTACTCACTGCTGAAATGACGGTGGAGAGGGGATATGACGCAAGTTTTCAAGATGCTAAGGGGACATTGAAACGTAAATAAGCTTTCAACTAAATGTTTCCCCTAGGAATCAACTAAGAAAAAAAAGCAAGGTGTTTTTACAAAGGAACCTTCTATTTTGTGCTGAACTAGAAGCTGCTGACAAAGATATAGTCCCTGACCATACTGATAAAGTGCTCTGCTGTAACAAAATTGATTACAAAAAAAAACAACCAAATCAATCAAGTTAAACCTATGTGAACCCTTATTGTAGATGCAGTGGAGCTGGTGTAACTTTTTTTTTTTAATCAATTTAGTTTGCTTAAGCTCTATCACTGTAAGAAAGGGATAAACAGGTTTTAAGTACATCTGTTTGCACAGGTTTAACTAGATAGATTTTAAAAATCTAATTCAATGCAGTATAGACAAGGCCTTGCAGAGATAAACAGGAAAGATTTACACATTATTCACCTGCAGAACCACCATTTATAGCATATAGCTAGCTTATGCTTGATGAGCTCTCAAATAATTTAAAAATTTGTTCTCCAAAAAAACCATACAACCTTATGTACTCTTAAGACAGTTCACAGTATGTTAATTTGCAGAAACTGCTATAAGATTGCTTTTTTCTGCCTTTATTTGTTTGCTTTTAAACAACAAAATTTCAGACTAAACCTTACACTCTACCTTTCATACTCTTTGTCACCAAAGACCTTGACATATGCGCGGGCAGCCCAGAGCCCTTTGAATCCCGGCCATGGCTCTGGCGGCTGGGCTGGGGCCAGGATTTAAAGGCCTCCGGGCTCCCCTCAGCAGCAGGAGCTCTGGGCCCTTTAAATCCCTGTCCCAGCCCCGCAAAGCTCGGGGTTCCCCCCGGCCGCTGGACCCCCGGGCCCTTTAATTTGCCCCTGAGCCCAGGGGGCTCCCAGCCACCTCTTCAGCTGGGAGCCCCTACTTGATTTAAAGGCCCTGCATCTCCCAGCCACAGCTGGTGCCCCAGGGCCTTTAAATCTTGAGAGCCACGCCTCTTCCGGATGACTCCGGCAGTACCGGTAAATCCTGTAAGTTACTTTCACCCCTGACATATAGTAACATTGCCTTCTCGCTGGAGTGCCTCACAGAAGACCTTACATGCAGTATAGTTTGTATTTAATTCATCCTGCTGTGCTTTCCTTTAGTTTTCCTGATTTTGGATGATGTGTCTCATGCTTAAATATTTAATACTCTTTAAAAAAAAAAAAATGGCATCACCGAAGAGGTTTGTCATTTTTGTTGAAAAAGTCCACTCAAGTACATGGCACTTGGCAGGAGTATGAATTTTTTTTGATAGAGCTATCCCTGTCACCCCAACCCAGTCTCTGTATAGAGCCTATGTATATGAGTGAGTCCCCAAAAGATATGGTTATGAATTGATTTTCATTGTTTTTATGCTGAAAAAGTATACTGTGTTGTGACTCCTTCTGCCAGGATACACTTTATACTCTTGTAAACAACCATGAAGGATCCCGTCACCTTCTCAAATCATTCCAAAAGGATAGCATGATGTCAAGTTTCTTTTACCCCGTGAAACAAAACACTATTGCTACATAAAAACAAAAATAAACTGAGCATGTTCAAAGGCTCTTCCTAACTTTTTTTTTCAAAAAATCAGCTTTTGAAAGCCCAAGGCTTTAAAGAAAAATGCTACAGAGTTTAGTCTACTTTGAGCGTAAGATTGTGTTTAAATTTAAGCTTTTGTGTTGAAGAGATATGGGGAAGTGTTTACAGTAGTGTTTTTTAATCAATTTTATCTGAAGCTCTACCTCCCTTCATAAAAGGAAGTCAGGCAAACATTCCGGTTTACATATAAGGCAGAAACCTGTCTTTTGGGTACCTCTTTTGCTTTTGAAGCAATTTAAAGTAGGAGAGAGAGAAACTCCCCAAACTGTAGTTTACAGTGGAAACGCCAGCTTTCATACCAGTGGTTCTGCATTATCTCTTATAACACACTTCTTGCACATTTGGGTTATATTTTGTTGTTCAAATAGTAAAGAAACTGGATGACAACTGCATTGAAAATCCCACCCCATGTGAATGCTGGCCACAATTTAGTCTTGAAAATACATTCTGAATTTTCCTTCAGAAATGGCAATGTTATACAAATTTTATCATAACGCCACCTTCCAGAATGTCTCCTCCTCTGACCTGAGAATAATGAAGCTGCAGTGACGGGTTTGTTAAATGTCTGTATTATGTCAGGCAGCATTTGACACACCTGGACTCCATGCGACAGTGATATACTTTGCTAGTTCTGCATGCTTTAAATACAGATGTTTGTGCAGTTTATAGTTGTGCTGTACCTTTAAAACTGTATAGTTTCATACTTGATCACATATTAAAAAATATAAATAAAAACGGTACTGCCAAATCAAAACTGTAGATCAAAAGGAAAAAAGCTAGTAACATCTAGCTGGGAATGGTTAAGACTGCAGAGTTAAGCTACGGTCTCAGTCAATGGCATGCAAACTTAGGGCATGTTATACAGATATTTGTATTAGGAAGATACCATTATTTTTGAACTGGCATAAACAGAGAAAGGATCACATCAGAATGGAAAAAACGGGACAGTTAATCAAAACATTTTCTAACTCTGAAGCTGCACAGTAAAGAGAGTTGTACCTGTGACATGTTTGTTTCAGAGGGTCTATTTTCAAGTTCCTCCTGCAGTCGTTGACTCCTCCTTTCTGCCTGCTGTAGCTGATGCTGGAGTTGCAGGAACTGCTCCTTGGGCACCATAGTACAGCCTTGCTGCTGGAGCTGCTGCAGCTCCTGAGAATGCTGGGATTGGCTACGCATCACATTGGAGCTCGAGTGTAGCATCTGAGTAATAAAACCAAACCAGCCGTTAGGAGCGATGTTGTTTACACTTCAAGCCAACCAAAAGAGCTATTTAGTAAGTAGCTATTTACTAGCACAAGCTACAGGACCCTACTGGAAACCAGCTTCAAGTCTTCAGCAAGCTCTTTTTCTGGATAACTGAGTCAAACAAACTTGATCTGATGGTGAATACATGCACTGTGTTAACTATTCTGCAACAGCTCTGGTTTTTTACCCACAATAAAAAGTTATGAGGTTAACAAACCTTTGTGCATTTTCTGAAAGGGAAAATGTATGCGTGTTTGTTGTTTTAGTCTAATGAAATCTGACCTTTGATCCATGTTTTCCTGGGCCCAGTTTAAAATTTAGGCCTGTCAAACCTAAGTGAGCCATTGGTAATTTTTAACTTCAGTGTTCGTTTTGTTTAGACTTGATCTTAACAGCACTAGCTGTAAGTTTAGTATTAAGGCACAGCAAAAGCAACCAAGCAGGGGCTTGGCGAAAGGAGGCAGTGCAATTATTGACTTGGTAAAATGGGCTCAGGTCACTCCATTCTGATCCAAAGCTTTCCCAACATTCAGAAGAAGTGCTCAGATATGTGGTTTTGGTTTGGGATCCATCTCTAGTTTAATGGAATTTCATTAATATGCCAAAAGCCATTTTCCTAAAGGAGAATGGAGAGTAGGATGTTTTCAGCTCAGTGCATGTATGATTTAAGTCATATAATGCTACTCATTATATCCCATTCAGATTTGTGAGACTAAAGCCTCATTCTTTATATTTACCCCTAAATGCTGGAAAATGGAAGCCTTTATATTCCCAGTTACTCAAGTGATGCCTCCAGCTACAGGCAGAGATTGCCAACCAAACAATTTGACTTCTATGTACAGAAATGGAGTCTTGAAGGGGTTCCTTCAGATATGGGTGTGTTTAACAATCTGAAGAGGTTTCTTTACCATCAAAACCTGATGTCTTGTCTATCCTAGAAGAGGATAATCCCTCCAGCAAACCTTCCTTGTGTAGACACAGCTTATACCCACAAAAAAGTGCTTTTCCAGTTATAGTTTATACCAGTTCCCCAAGTGAACTAAGCTATACTATCCAAAGCACTTTTATGCCAGTATAACAGTGCCTAAACTAGGCCTTTTTGTATATACATGTGTTGGGGGTAGGGAGGGGAGGCCACAGGAATCACTTCCTTAACCAATATGTCATACTACCGAAACACCTAAAGAGGACATGGCCTGAGAGGGTCCAACTTCTCTCTCTCATTCTGACAAAGTGCTGCTTTCAAGCAATGGGATGACACTGCTCAGATGAGGGCAAGACTGCAATGTGATTGCTGGAAATCTCAGCTGGGAATTGTCTGACAAGTTTACAGATTAGAAGTCATTTATTGTGTTTTTAAATACCCACACAATTCAACATGTGATTATTTAAGTTAACGTTTTTCCAGACATTAACAATTGAATTTAAAAACAAAATTCCAGGCAAAGTTAGTTTATATCTAGAATCATTTCTGATACTTGAAAGAAAAAACACACAGAGTCAAGATATTAAGATTTTAAAAAGATCAACATGCATTTGAATAAGATTGGAATGGCTCTATTCCTGTTAAACTATTAGATATACAATAGCTTTTTAAAAGGATGTATAATTAACCTGACACCTCAAAACACCTGCACTAGTCTCTTGAGTAAGGTGTTTGTGGTTTTTTAGTTCTGCAAACATGATTTTGCTTCTTCCCTCCCAAGTGGTGTGATTAAGAAGGATGCATCAGCTACTACTGTGGTTTTACTCCTTGGAAGTGTCTACACTGGGAACCATAGCGGCATGAACTCCTGTGCCCTGTCTATGCTACGGCTTTCTCTTTGGGCTGCCCTGGTCCAGGAAAAAAGGAAGTTATACAATGTTTTCAGTGTAGACAAGTGTTTATTTTCTACAGGAGAATCAGAACTTTCTCCTGAATCAAATATACGGTGTTCAAAGGCTAATTTCCTCCTTTCTCCAAAATACAGGCTAAGAAAGAATTCTATCTATATTCTCTGCGGCTCTGACGGGATTTATCAAAAAAGCATTTCAGTTAATAGGACACAATGAAACAGTAATTACTAATGGAGGACTTTAGAACATGAGTACAGATGCTAGCAGTACCTCAAGAGAATAAAGGCAATGAAACATTGTTTGTCTAGGCAGAAAAAAACCCGAAGTATAATCTTTTGCCATGCTAATCTGCTAGGGAAAGAGTACCAAGAGCTGCACTCCTTAAAAGATTTAAGTATGTCATGTAGTCTGACCGCATTTAAAAGAGTGCTTGGCAGTTCAGTGAAAGGCATGCAACATATCTGATGTTAACGAAGAGACATCTCCAACCCTCAAGAAAGTAAATGGTCATTTAATAAATGAAAAGAAAAATGAAATTTCAGAGCCACTTTTCATTTTGTGACGTCAAAAGTTTATCCGTTATGACTTTTCAAATAATCTTGGGAACAGACTTTGAAAGGTATGCCACATTTCTGGACCTACAGGACGGAACATTCATGATATATCCACATCCTTTAGTGTAAGCAATATGGCGTTTGAACTAAGTATAGTCATAGCTATATTACAATGAATAGTGACTCCTTTACAGATATGGAGGGTTACAAACCCAATACAATTAGTAGCATAATAAAGAAACAAAAATGAGATTTCTCCGTGCTATGGTAGTACATTGAAAATTATTGCTCTACCTTCACACACTATCTCAGACAGAGCACTGCACCCTTCTCTGCTAGTTCCAACCACTGAGTTCTAGGCACAGGTTAGCCACAGACAAAAGGAAAACAAGCACAAGAGAGAAAGTCAGAGTAGTTAGGATGTGCAAAGTGCTAAGTGAGTTTTATACATACCTGTTGGAAAAAGATTAGGAAAGACAGAAAAATCTTGCATGTTACTAGATAAAGTTTTACAAGAGAATACATTTCCATGTATGGTAAAGAAACAGCCAAAAGCATTAACAGTCCAGTCTAACAGTATATCTGGGTTCCCATGATTTCAATTGTCTTACATAGAATGGAAAATTTAATTGTTTTGAGCATATATAAAAACAACAGTATTTTGGACATTCTGTCAGCCATTAATTATCTCTTCTTATGAAGGTGTTATAGTAATATTTTAAGTTACGCAACTGAATTAGTGTTTTCTGATAGTCTACTTGGGGCCTATTTCTAGCCTATTATCTAGGCAATTTTTAAAGTCGTTTCTAATATATCTTGCTAGGCAAGCATCCTCTGGGAGATACTCTCGTTTTTATTTTGGCACAAGACTTGATTTTGCTTCACCATTCTCTCCTTCAAGTTTAGGGGATAAGGTCAGATAGAAGGTTATGAGTTCAAAGTTCACATTCAGCTGCAAAATACTCCCATCATAAATAAGAGAAACCTTTTAAATTCTATTTTCATAAATTTGTTTCAAGCACATAAATAAATTAGGCAGACTAATAAGTTAGAAGGAGAGGACATTTTTTTTTTCCTTTTATTTGTTCACATGATCTATCTTGTGTTACTGGCTCTTGAAGGGAGCAGGAGGAATTTAGAATAAAACACCCAGAAATTTACAGTTTTCCAGCAGGACTAGTAAATTTGTCTGATGTTTTGTTGTTAAAAAGCAAGTTTTCAAAATTAACATGCATAGTCATTAAGCTGTAAGAGGTTACAAGTGAGTAGTTTTATACACTTATAATCAATAGCTCCCTAAAATTATAATTTGTGCCCTAGTGTTGCCAAATAAGGTTTGGATAGAAACATTGAGTCTTTACTTTTATCTTTGGATACAAAAAAAATCTCCCTCTTTGTCTTCCATTTGATCATGACCTTGAAATAGCTGTAGTTTCTTCTCAACTTCTGACAAACATCCCCTTTTGTCGGAGCACATTTGTCATGAAGCATAATTCCTTGGTTAATGAGAATGTGACCGGACATTTGCAAGAGACTTCTACCTGGCCAGTCTTATCAATTTAAGTTTGCACATTAATGTATTGTATTCCTATCCTACTGAGACCAGGAAAATATCTTTAAATACATCATCTATAGATACTGGTCCCATTTCTTCTTTATTCAATACCCTTAACATTTATTGAAAAGGTACCTCCGTTAGTTGTTCATCCAGTTTGACTTGCTTTTTTCTTAGCCCTTCATTTTCCAAACTGATGGTTTCCAATTCACGCTCAAGTGAATTCATCTGACTGATCTGTAAAAAGAGAAGATCTTCCCTTAGGAATGTTGTTTCACTTGGAAAGAACTGTATATCTACCAGAAATACCCACAACACGTTCTGAGAGCTACGAGATGCTTTCCTGGAAGTATCTGAATAATCCTATTAAATGCCTGTCCTCTGCTTTCCACTCTTCTCTGCCCATTTCCTTCCCTCCTCTGAAGTTCGCTTCTCTTTTTTTATTTTATTCTAATGATTTCCTTTTTCCCCCCCTTCAGTTTTTGTGTACATAAAGTAAGAATAAGACATAAGATTTAAAACTAACTGGACTTTTATAAACAAACTGTCTGTAAACTGGGTAATACAAATAATTAATTTATATTTTAACCATTCATATTCTATATAATGAAATACTTCAAGCATAGTTACGGTTAGGTAGCAAATGATTAACACATGAGAAATTTATGTATAGTTTGTTATGTCGGTTGTTTTTGTGGCGTGTACATGTACGTACGTACGCATGCACAACATTTTGTAAAAAGTTAATAGGAAAAAAGAAATGGTTTATGGCTTATGGTTTTATCTACTTTGTTTAATAACATCTACATTAAACCATATATCTCAGTATTTCAAGAAAAACCACTAGTAAGGGAGACAAAGAATAAGTAAGCAAGTACTCAGTGTTTGCAATGTTGTAGCCATGTTGGTCCCAGGACTCTCTGAAGTATTCAATATCAGACTAACACTAAACACATTTGACAAATGGAAACGACCCTTGAAGACTGATGTAGAAAGGCAGAACCCCTAAACTGCAGATTGAAGAATGTGTGAAATAACAGAGGTTCTGAATCTCATGAACTAAAGCTGGGATACAAGAGCGGCATATCCAAGGACTCTTCAAAAAAAGGCCAAAGGATACATGTTGTTTAGAGTTTGAGAGTTCCAATTCTACAGTTTACTCTGAGCAGGTTCAGGTTTAGCTTTCATTGTTAGGAACAGGTCAGGTTGACCACTTAACAGCCTTGCAGTCTTGCTTTGGTAAATTGCAAACCTCCCAGAGCAATAAGAGCCAAACTTAATAGCTAATGTTCTTCATTTCTGACTTGGCTTTGTTTTACTTTCAACACACTGAATATTTTCTACATGCATCCTTCTTGCGAGTAGGATGGGCGGGTGCTTGGGACACGCCAAAAGCCAAAAATAATGCTTCTGCTTCATAGGAAAATTGCCATTTTCAGGCTGGCTTTGCCCACCAAGGGGAAGGAAACAGAGAGTGCAAGCAATAGCCAGGTGAGCTTTGAGGCTCAATTTTTCTCAGATTTCTCTATAGTCTACACAGAATAAATATTTACACAAGGCCCAGAGTGTAACCTGGTATTCTGAAATTTCAGTAGTGGAACAAGAAATGTGGCTTTCAACATGAATTAAGGATCTGTGCCTGACAGTACTTCACGCATGCAGATGAGCAAGTGCTTAGAGCAGGAGTAGGCAACTTATGGCACAAGTGCCGAAGGCGGCACACAAGCTGATTTTTAGTGGCACTTGCACTGCCTGGGTCCTGGCCACCAGTCCAGGGGGCTCTGTAATTTAATTTTAAATGAAGCTTTTTACATATTTTAAAAACCGTATTTACTTTAAATACAACAATAGTTTAGTT
The DNA here is from genome assembly GCF_003597395.2 of Chelonoidis abingdonii. Taxonomy (NCBI): domain Eukaryota; kingdom Metazoa; phylum Chordata; order Testudines; family Testudinidae; genus Chelonoidis; species Chelonoidis abingdonii. The sequence continues at coordinate 155,782,522 of NC_133772.1, read as the reverse complement.
ATATATTATAGACTTATGGAAAGAGAACTTCTACAAACGTTAAAATGTATTGCTGGCACGCGAAATCTTAAATGAGAGTGAATAAATGAAGACTCGGCACACCACTTCTGAAAGGTTGCCGATCCCTGGCTTAGAGAGACCCATCCTGATCATGCTGGACAGGCTGCAGAAGCTCACTCCGGACACAGACACCATAAATATGTAAAATATTGCACACCTACACCATTCATGTCACCTATTTATCTATACACAGAAAAACCAAGAGTGTCTGCCCAAGTTCCATCAGATTTCACAAGAGCAGCACACAATTCACAAAGAAGATTTCTATGTAGCTGAGTAAAATTATAGCGTTTCATCTGATCAAATGCCATTGCAGCAAAACTAAGTGATGCTCTGAAGCCAGAAAAAGTGTTATTTGTTTTACAGTCTGAAACTAACCCTCCTGTGAGCAGAAGACAATTCCTTCTGAAGCTGTTCACACTCCCTCTTCAAGCTTAATTTCTCTTGCTCTATGGCTTTCACAATACCAGATTGGCTTTGATGTTTTTGGTGCTTCATGGAAAGGATCGCAGATTCCAACTGCCGGATCTAATGAGAGCACAGTTTGAACAAGAAACACAGACAGGCATCACAGAGCATTAAGAATCTGTTTTCTAGTCAAGATTCCACTGGCTAGCATATCCAAACTGACCCGATGTAATGCAAATCAGATGTCAATGAACTGAATTAAAATGTAAGTTACCAACCTATTTCCTAGCCACAATATTTTCTACATTTAGTAAAGTAACTGAACAGGGTCCGCCCTTCTCCCTACTACTGGGAGCCAAAACTTTTGTGAATTCCAGTAAAGCAGTCGTTCTCAACCAGGGATACATGTACCCCTGGGGTATGCAGTGGTCTTCCAGGGGATACATCAACTCATCTAGATAGTTGCCTTGTTTTACAACAGGCTACATAAAAAGCACGAGTGAAGTCAGTACAAACTAAAATTTCATACAGACAATGACTTTATACTGCTCTATATACTATACACTGAAAAGTAAGTACAATTTATATTCCGATTCATTTATTTTATATCATAATTATATGGTAACAATGAGAAAGTAAGCAATTGTTCAGTACTAGTGTGCTGTGACACTCTTGTATTTTTATGTCTGATTTTATAAGCAAGTAGTTTAAATGAGGTGTAATTGGGGGAATGCAGGACAAATCAGACTCCTGAAAGGGGTACAGTAGTCTGGAAAGATTGAGAGCCACTGCAGTAAAGGTCTTCTTTAAAAATGAAGTTTAATGGTTTTCAATTAATTTACAAGCCAGCCTAGAGCTGTTTTCTATTAAGGTTATATTAAACACAATGAATTCTGAACCAGCAAGTCTCCCTAAAACAGGAGCACTGTTTTTAAAACAAAAAAGTTCGTAAGCCTTGGTCTACTCTTAAAAAACTTATACCAAAACAGCTATGATGGTAAGGGGTGTGAAAAACCACACATCCCCTACTCACCTAGCTATGCCAACAAATCCCCAGCATAGACACAGCTATGCTGACAGAGGAGAGCTTCTGCTAGCAGAGGTAACAATGTTTGAGGAGATGGTAGCAACCCTGTTATGCAATCCTACTGCGATATTTCTGTGAAAAACCAGTGAGCATCATTTACAAGTTGCAAAATGGGCATCATCACAGGGGTTCTGCGTAGCATGCAGTCACTATCTATTAGAGTGTTCACTCTCTCAAGTTACCTTTTCCCTGGAATGAGTTAGATCTGTTCTAGTGTTCTGGACCTCTCTCTGGAGCCTCTCATTCTCTTGCCTCAGCAGCTGCTGCTCCTGTTTAATCAGCTGCTCGAGTTCATCCCAGTGCAGCTTCTTCTGCTGGTTCTGCAGCCCTGAGGAATGCACAGCCAGTTCTAGAACCCGATTCTTAAGACAGACAGAATTGCAGGGTTAGGCCTTAAACAAAGAAGCAGATATTTTCTGTCTTCAGAAAGATTTTGCATTTACCAGGAACTCTAAACTCTGATATTTACAAATGAATTTCTGTTTTCCTGCTTCCCCACATCCAGTTTCTTTCAAATAACCAAGGTGCTAATCACAGGGCAAAAAAACCCAAGAGGGTTTTCCTCTTAGCTGAAACCACAGATGACAAGTTGCCTGTTAAATGTCAGAATTAATAGGTTAATAGGAGTGTACTTAGCCCAACTATAAAAATCAAGCAAACTGGCCCACTTCCAAGCCTCATCAGGCAAGTAATAGCATGAAGTTTTATAGATATAATTTGGTCCTTGTTTTAAAACTCAGGAAAAAAAAAAAAGTTTCATACCTCTTTTCCATGTGGACACAAAGTATTTAACAGTTATAATATAAACCATGCAAGCAAATCATGATAGTGATTACAGGATTGCTCCCTACACCCTTCCCCAAGTATTAGTGTTTCTTTTCTATTAACAAAGTAAAGTGACAGGCTGTTATAATGAACTCTTTTCTGAAAGGACACAATGTAACTGAAAATTGAGTCTATTTCCCAATCATTCGTTCCACTTGTTAGGACAACTGCAGTCTAGAAAGTCTTTGAAGCCCCACTCTGGTACAGGACTGTAGTTATACTTAGTCAACAGTGTAAATAACTGTACAGATTATTTTGAAAGTTTACTCTCAGGCAGTATCAAAATATCCCTTTTAATGAGAAAGATCATTTAAACAGGAGGCTCTGATTGATCTTAACCTGCCTGAACACCCATATAACTAGATTTTAAGTGCAAGTTACCACAGATCTGAGTGTGGGTTACACTTATGGAGGACCAGCTAAAACTTATAATGAACAAATATCTTCACAAAAAGGATAACTAACTATGCTTTTTTGTCCTCTTGTATTACTTGAATACAAGGACTAGACTGATGAAGTAAAGAAAGAGTTGGCTAAACCTTCTTCTACTCAGACTTCTGCAAAGAAACCTGACTGGAAGGTGCTGTTCTTTATAGGCCTTTATAACAGAAATCAAAAGCTGGAGGGTACCCAGATAAAAGCCTTCTGTGATCCCTATCTTATTACACCTCTATCGAGGTATCTCTCTTGTATTTAAGAAACAAAGTGGGGAGCGGAACTAGATTTCCATTATTCCCAAGATGTCCACAATGAAATATGTAAATTGCTACTTGCACAAGACTCTACCATTATTTATGTTCTTAGCCAACAAAAATACTTAAATGCTTATGCATTATTAGAATATTATGATATGTAGGATACTCTGACAGGCTTCAAAAAAAAAAAAAAAAAAAAGCAATTGCAACTCCTTTAATTGAAATTTGTGGGTAACCAATAAGCTGGGGTATACAAACCTGTAAAGGTTATTTTGCGGTCATGCTAGTATGGTAAAAGTACTATTCAAGAATTACCTTATCATTGGCATTTTGCAGTAGCTTGTGTAGTGACATCACTTCCTGTTTCAGAGCCTCCTTCTCCTGCTGGGTCACCCGTAGGTCTGATTTTAGCCGTGACATTTGAAGGTTGATATTTTGTAGAGCTTCATCTAGACTCTGGACCTGAAATGCACAAGAAAGGCCAGCTTTAGCCTTGCTGCAATGAAGGAACAGAAATTCTTAGCATTTGCCTGCTGGTCAAAGCAAAATAAAACAAACAGTTCAAGTGCTTGCTCATATCCATTCCAATTAGGTGTGCGCGCGCCACGTGCACGTTCATCAGAGATTTTTACCCTAGCAACACTCGGTGGGCCGGCTGGGTGCCCCCTGGAGCGGCGCCGCTATGGCACCGGATATATACCCCTGCTGGCCCAACCGCCCCTCAGTTCCTTCTTACTGCCTGTGTCGGTTGTTGGAACTGTGGAGCGCAGCTTTGCTGATCTCCACATGCCTAGCTTACTCGTAGTTCTCTTCTCATCACTGTGTTTATAGTTTTGAGTTTTTGTGGTTATACTTAGTATTAGTGCTTAGTTTTATACTTAGTGTATATAGTTGAAAGGGGGATTGGGGATTAGCCCCTTTCCTCTGCCCCGGTGCGGGCCCATGCCCAAGGCATCGGGATTCAAACCATGCTCGGCGTGCCAGAAGCCAATGCCAATAGGGGATCCCCACGACTCCTGCCTCAAGTGCCTAGGGGAATCACACCTTGTGGACAAGTGCCGCATTTGCAAGTCCTTTAAACCAAGGACGAAGGAGTGGAACTTCCGTTTGAGGCAGCTCCTCATGGAGTCGGCACTTAGTCCCGTAGCAGTGGTACCCAGCACCCAGCAGGCTGCTTCGGTAAGGAGCGCGCCTTCGGCACCGGATCGCCCCAGTACCGACTCCTCGGCACCGCTCCCTTTCCCCGACGGGGAAACGGCATGCTGCTACAACTTCAGCCTCCCAGAAGGAGCACTCGTCTAAGACAGTTCGCCGGGCACCGTCATCTGCTACAGCACCGTCGTCCGCGGCAGCACCGTCGATTCCGGTCCCACAAGGGCCGTTAAGTCCAGTGCCTGACAGCTCCCCGCCTCCAGCTGTGGTTGAGCTTGTTCTTCCTTCTACGCCGGAGACCTTCTCTACAGCAAGGGAGCTCATCTCTATGACAGAGCTGATGCGTCAACCCCTGGCACCGCCGGTGCGGGTTATTCAATCCATCGGCAAGCCGGCCCTGATAAGGCCTCCATCCACTGACCCTCCAGAGAGATGTCGTTCCAGATTGCGGTCTCGCAGACGCTCTCGATCATGTTGCTCCCGCTCCCGGCACCACTCGCAGTCCCGGCAGCGCTCTCTATCATGGTACCGGTCGCACTCGCGGCGCCGCTCAACATCATGCTCACCGGACAGATACTCCCGGTACTGCTCCAGCTCTCAGCACCAATCTTGGTACCGTGCATCCTGCAGTTGCTCCAGACGATGGGGCTCGAGATCCCGGTCGACCTCCCAGCACCGCCATGGTAGAAGGTCCCAGTCTCGCTCGCGGTACCGCCACAGCTCCTGGTACTGCTCCCTGGTACTGCTCCAGGATCGAGCGTCAAGAACAGTGCCGTCCTCACAGGGCCTCTCAGCACCACCGTGGCCTTCGAGACACACTTCAATATTGTCTCAGGCCGGTAGTGCATCATAGCATCCTGAGGGTGACTCTGATGTCCCCAGCCACTTTCCGGAGGGACAAAGCCATGAACAAGGGCCTAATCACTGGTCCTTTTGGACACCATGGGCATACCACCAGGCCCAAGGTGCCCCATCAGTGGCTCCATGCTTGGCCCTCTCAGAACACCGGGTACCGGAAGCGACAGTGAGCTGCCCTCCCCCTACGGGCACAGAGGAAGCTCCAGTTCCATCGGTGGGCACAGAGGTTCCACCTGATCCAGCTGATCCTTCTCCTGTTCATGACCCACCTCAGGACCCATTGGTCCTGGGCCTATCCTCCTCTTCCTCACCTGACGAGGCAGTAGCAGGAACATCCTCCTCAGGCCCTCCACCAATTGATCTTAGGGTCCATCAAGACCTCTTCAGGCTGGTGGCCCAGAACATGAATTTGCAGATGGAGGAGGTCACTGAGGTAGAGGACCCGGTAGTGGACATCTTATCAGCTGACGCACCTACCAGAGTGGCGCTCCCATTCATCCACACTATACAAGCCAATGCGGACACCATTTGGCAGTCCCCAGCTTCAATTTCACCTACAGCTAGGGGAGTAGAGAGGAAATATATGGTCCCCTCAAAGGGATATGTATACCTCTACACCCATCCACCTCCCTGGTCTCTGGTTGTCCAATTGGTGAACGAACGGGAGCGTCATGGCCAGCAAGCATCAGCTCCTAAGGCGAAGGAGGCTAAACGCATGGACCTCCTAGGCCACAAAATACACTTGGCTGGGGGCCTCCAATTTAAGAGGGCTTGCTGATTCGCCACCTTAAGTTGGTACAATTTTAACACCCGAGTATCAGTGAGGAAGTTTACAGAGCTTCTTCCCCAGGAGTCCCGTCCGGAGTTTATGGCCCTGCTTGAAGAGGGTAAAAAGGTGGCAAGAACCTCCCTCCAGGCCTCTCTGGATGCTGTGGACTCAGCGGCCAGAACTCTGGCAACCGGAGTGACGATGAGGCGTATCTCCTGGCTCCAGGTTTCAGCTCTTCCTCCTGAATTGCAGCAGACCATTCAGGATTTACCCTTCGAGGGACAGGACCTCTTCTCGAACAAAAGACTCCAGGTTACAAAGCCTTAAGGACAATCAGGTCATAATGCGCATGCTGGGCATGCACACGCTAGTGACCCAACGAAGGTCCTTCCGGGCCCACCCATACTGCCCGTACAACCAGGCTAGGTCACGTCAGGATAACACCAGACGGTGCGGCAGGGGAATTGACGCAGGCAATCTGGCCCTCAAGGATCCCAAAGTCAAGTGCCTCCTCAACCGCCAATGGGGCCTAAACAAAAAACTTTTGATGGGACGCCCGAGGACGGCCCACCAGTTATCCTCCCGGATCCTTCTCCCTCCTTTTTCAACCGCCTCTCCCATTTCCTCCTGCCTGGTCCCAACTAACCTCCGATCGTTGGGTCCTTCGCACAGTGGAATCGGGATACCATCTACAGTTTGTTTCAATCCCTCCCTCTCATCCTCCCTTCCAGTCCCTCTTCAGGGACCCCTCTCACGAGCAATTCCTCTGGCAAGAGGTCCAGGCGCTCCTAAAGCTGGGAGCCATAGAGGGGGTGCCGAAAGACATGAGGGGCAAGGGGTTCTATTCCCATTACTTTTTAATCCTCAAGGCAAAGGGAGGTCTACAACCAATCCTCGACTTGCGAGAACTCAACAAATTCCTGACAAAATTGAAGTTCCGCATGGTATCCCTGGGGACCATCATCCCATCCCTGGATCCGGGAGACTGGTTTGCTACCCTCAGGGCTGGCTTTAGGAAGCGTGGGGCCCAATTCGAACAATTTCAGTGGGGCCCCAGCAGGGATGACTTAAAAAAAAAAAAATATGTAAAAAAAACAACATGTGGGGCTTGTACTCGCCAGGCAGTGCTCCCAGTTTTCAGCGGCACTTTGGCGGCAGGTCCTTCACTTGGTCCAGGTCTTTGGTGGCGGGTCCTTCAGTGCAGCCGAAGACCCAGAGCAAGCGAAGAACCCACCACTGAAGTGCTGCTGAAGACCCGGAGTGCCGCCAGGTGAGTAAAAATTAAAAAGATGCCTCTAGCCAGAGAAGGGATTCTCACTGGGCATGGGGCCCTCTTAGGCGCGGGGCCCGATTTGGGGGAATTGGTGGAATAGGCGTAAGCTGGCCCTGGCCACCCTCGACATGAAGGACGTGTATTTCCACATCGCCATTTATCCACCACACAGACGGTATCTCTGTTTTGTGGTAAACCACCAAAATTTTCAGTTCACGGTTCTTCCCTTGGCCTTTCTACAGCTCCAAGGGTCTTCACCAAATGCATGGCTGTAGTAGCTGCCTCCCTCAGGCGTCGTCGAGTCCACATCTTCCCGTATCTCAACGATTGGCTTATTCGAGGGACTTCTTGGTTACAAGTATCGCAGCACGTGTGCATCATCAGAGACCTCTTCGAGAGCTTAGGTCTCATGATCAACGCAGAAAAGTCCACTCTCACGCCCACGCAGAGAATAGACTTCATCAGAGCTGTTCTGGACTCCACTTTGGCCAGAGCCTGCCTCCCCTAGCCTCGTTTTCAAACAATGGCTTCATTAATTCACAGTCTTCAATCCTTTCCGACAACGTTGGTCCGATCTTGCCTCGGCCTAGTAGGTCACATGGCCTCCTGCACCTTCGTGACCAAGTATGCGAGACTGCGTCTCCGCTCCTTCCAAACCTGGCTGGCTTCAGTATGCCGTCCACACAGGAACAGTCTGGATTCGGTGCTCACTATCCCCAGAAAAGTTCTCGACTCCCTGACTTGGTGCTTAGACCCCTCTGTGGTCTGCGGAGGGATGACATTCCACCAGCCACAACCCTCGGTAGCCCTAACCACAGACGTGTCATCTCTGGGTTGGGGTGCCCATTTCGGGAGTCGTCACACGCAAGGCCTATGGTTGCCCCAAGAGCTGTCCCTACACACAACGTGAGGGAGCTGAGAGCAGTCCGCCTAGCATGCCAGGTGTTTCGGGACCATCTACAGGGCCGTTGTGTGTCAGTGTCCACGGACAACACAACGGCCATGTTTTACATAAACAAGCAGGGTGGAGCACGTTCCTCTCTCCTCTGTCAAGAAGCCATCCACCTCTGGGAATTTTGCATAGCCCACTCTATCGATCTGGTAGCATCCTTTCTCCCAGGAGTCCAGAACACTCTGGCAGATCACCTCAGCAGGTCCTTCTTGTCTCACGAGTGGTCGATACGCTGACGTTATCCATTCTGTTTTCCGGAGGTGGGGTTTTCCCCACTTAGACCTCTTTGCCTCTCGAGAGAGCAGGAAGTGCCAGGTGTTCTGCTCCTTCCAAGGACGCCCCCCGGGGCTCCCTCTCGGACGCATTCCTGATCCTGTGGAACAGGCACCTACTTTATGCCTTCCCACCGTTTCTGCTCGTCCACAGAGTCCTGCTCAAGCTCCACAGGGACGGAGCCCACTTGATCCTCATTGCTCCAGCATGGTCGAGGCAGCATTGGTACACCCTGTTGTTCGACCTCTCCGTGGCAGACCCGATCCCCCTGCCACTCTGGCCGGCCCTCATAACGCAAGACTTAGGCAGGCTTCACCATCCGGACCTGCAATCCCTTCATCTGACAGCATGGCTGCTACGTGGTTGAGCCAGTCGGAACTGCGTTGTTCTGCTTCGGTACAACAGGTGCTTTTGGGCAGCAGGAAGCCTTCCACAAGGGCGACATATCTCGCCAAGTGGAAGCATTTCTCTCACTGGTGTGCTCAGAATAACTTAATCCCCGGACAGGTTTCTGTTCCCATTCTCCTGGATTACCTATGGTCCCTCAAGGAGCAGGGCCTGGCGGTCTCTTCTGTAAGGGTGCATCTGGCAGCTATTTCAGCCTTCCATCAAGGGGAAAGTGGCACTTCAATGTTTTCTCACCCCATGGTTTCCAGGTTCCTTAAGGGATTGGAACAGTTGTACCCTCAAGTCAGACGCCCGACTCCTACCTGAGATCTCAACCTGGTGCTATCCAAGCTCATGGGTTCGCCTTTCGAGCCTCTAGCCACCTGCTCGCTGCTGTACCTCTCCTGGAAGACAGCCTTCCTTGTCACTATCACCTCGGCAAGACGAGGGTCAGAGCTTCGTGCTTTGACAGTGGATCCCCTGTATACGGTATTCCGCAAGGACAAGGGTACAGCTGCGACCACACCTGGCATTCCTACCTAAAGTGGTGTCTGCCTTTCATGTTAATCAAGACGTCTTCCTCCCAGTTTTCTTCCCGAAGCTGCATTCATCGCCTCGGGAACAACTACATACCTTAGATGTCCGCAGGGCTCTCGCCTTTTATATCAAGAGAGCCAAACCTGTCCGAAGGTCACCCTAGCTCTTTGTAGCTGTGGCAGACCGGATGAAAGGCATGCTGGTATCTTCCCGAAGGATTTCATCTTAGGTGACATCATGCATCCGAACATGCTATGACTTGGCTCACATTCTGGCTAGCCATCTCACCACCCATCCTACTCGGGCGCAAGCCTCATCTGCAGCCTTCCTGGCCCATGTCCCCATCCAAGAAATATGTCATGCTGCTACCTGGTCTTCCATTCACACCTTTGCCTCACACTATGCACTGGTTCAGCAGTCCAGAGACGATGCAGCCTTTGGCTCAAAAGTTTTGCGTTCCGCAACGTCTCACTCCGATCCCACCGCCTAGGTAAGGCTTGGGAATCACCTAATTGGAATGGATATGAGCAAGCACTCGAAGAAGAAAAGACGGTTACTCACCTTTGTAACTGTTGTTCTTCGAGATGTGTTGCTCATATCCATTCCACACCAGCCCTCCTTCCCCACTGTAGGAGTAGCCGGCAAGAAGGAACTGAAGAGCGGATGGGACGGCAGGGGTATATATCCGGTCCCACAGCGGCGCCACTCCAGGGGGCGCCCAGCCGGCCCACCAAGTGTTGCTAGGGTAAAAATATCCAACGAACCTGCACGCGACGTGCGCACACCTAATTGGAATGGATATGAGCAACACATCTTGAAGAACAACAGTTACAAAGGTGAGTAACCATCTTTTCGACTACAGTGAATTTAGACTCAGTATATAAATTTGGTACAACAGTGATTTATCTGTTGAGGTGCCTATAATGGAGTATAGCAAGGATCATTGAGGATCCTTAATGAATGGGAGGATGAAGAGGATCTCTGCCTGACAAGGAAGAGGTGAAGAAAAATCATAATTTTATCAGCTATTCCAGAAAGATGCCAGATGACTTGAGCTGCCATTTCAAGTTACCAGCCACATAACACACTGAATGTGACAGTATTGCATCTGCCTTCCCCTCCTGTAATATTTTCCTGCTCAAGGAGGAAGTGTGAAGGATTTAATTGAGGTTACTCCTGACAATCCAGGGCAACTATGGTACCACAACTTCTGTCAGCCAAGTGAGCTGCCTTTTCTCCTTTCCTCCCCCAGCAGGCCAGCTGGGAGAAGAGAGGCAGCAGCAGGAGATGAAAATGTTGTGCTGTTTAGTACTGGCTAGTGCAGAATCTCTCTTTACAGGTATACCAGGGAACTGGGAAGCAGGCATAAGCAAAAGGGGAATCTAACAATAGAAATGAAACCACAGCTACCCCCTGTCCCCCCGCCCATCCTCGGGAGAAATTTACCCATCACGTTACACATTCTCACCCCTGTGATAAATTCACTAAAGGAGCTCCTCAAAATGTCCCAGGTATTAATTGCATATCACCTTTGTACAAAGGACGAGAGGACTATTTGGTGCGAACTCCTGCCTGGTCCAAGGGGCTAACAAAAATGTCTATGCTTCAGAAGGATCAAAACAATACATATTACTGTACCTTTTCTTGGGAGACTGTGAGCTGCACTTTCAGTGTCTGACTTTGTTGTTCCCAGGACTTTTGCTCCTGCTTCAAGCTGGCAATAACATTCTCTAAGAAGTTTACTTTAGCTACCTGAAATGAGAGCAAGGAAGAATATACAGAATGACAATGTACCACTAGTCTGTATGCAAAGTATTGCTGGAGATTTCTCTCTCCAGCTCATGTTGACTTTGATGAGAGTGGAGCTGCATGGGGTTTCAGATAAAGAATATATTCAATGTGCATGCTAGTTACACTGCTTGAGTTCTAAGCCACCAGTTTAGACAAGAAAGGCGCAGGTTACAGTGAAAATACAATCATGTTGCCGGCTGCCTTTTTGACTGGTGGTTTTATTACATCTACTAAAGTCCATGGTACAATCAAGGTTGGGTATACTCCAGGCTGAACTGGACCTAAGCTCTGCATCAAGATCCCTGGGTTTCTGGTATGGGAAAAAAAAAAAAAATGTTGAAATTAAACTGAAATAGGACACTCAATCCAGAATGTAAGAGTGTGCTCTCAGATTTGCACCAAAATAACAGTGTGAATTATAACTGAATTAGTTATTTCCTTTCCAGCTTGTGTATCAAAAAGCTCAAACTAAATCACAAGAAGACCGATATAACCCAAAATGAGAGCATCCACATAGCCTTTTACACTGATTTAATGAAAAAGATTTTAAAATCAACCCTTAAATTAAACCAGTGCAAAGTTTGCACGTAGATGAACCTCAAGGTCTAGAAACCAACATTTTTTAAAGCGAAAACTTAGATTCTGGAGCACAAATTTGCTACAATTTGATTCTGCGGCAAATTCCAAACAGTGCAGAGCATATGAAGGCCCAGATAGAAATACTGAAATAGTACCAGACACACATTTGTCTGGCATAACTGTAAGAGGAAAAAGAAATAGCTAAGTTATTTCACAGAGTAATGTACTGTATAGAAATTAGGGCTGGATACAGCAAGTGGTTTGGGATATGGGTAAGCGTTTGCAGTTCTTATTACCTTATCAACACATCTGTTTAGTTCCTCGCTGAGGGCTTCTCTTTCTTTAAGCAGCTTTTCATTTTGAGTTATTACACTAGAAATTTCATTCTGGAAGTCAGAGAGATCAGGACATCTGGGCAGCTGTGGGAGACAGAAATCCCTCAGATCTTGTCATCTTATCAAGTAGCATTTCTGCTGCTGTTTATGACTTTATTCACAAACATTTTAGGTAGCTATTTCTATAGGGATCAGGGCCTCTTCATGCTTGGCATAGTACAAATATATTTAAAAAAATACAGTCCCTGCCTCGGTTTAAGGGAAAGCTACAGTTAATTTCAACAAACTGTGTTTCCATGTCTTTCTGAAAACTGCTCCGCCTGTATGCTAAAAACAAGACATCACAAAAGCAAACAGAGTGAAAGTATAGCAATTGAGAGGGGACAGCATTTGTACTTGGGTTGTTTAAAACTCTGTTTTGCTTTTGTTAATGCTTATGTAACTTTGACTAATGCTTAGGACAGGGGTTGGCAACCTTTCAGAAGTGGTGTGCCGAATCTTCATTTATTCACTCTAATTTAAGATTTTGCGTGCCAGTAATACATTTTTAGAAGGTCTCTTTCTATAAGTCTATCGTATATAACTAAACTATTGTCGTATGTAAAGTAAATAAGGTTTTTAAAATGTTTAAGATGCTTCATTTAAATTAAAATGCAGAGCCCCCCGGGCTGGTGGCCAGGACCCGGGCAGTGTGAGTGCCACTGAAAATCAGCTCATGTGCCGCCTTCGGCACACGTGCCTTAGGTTGCCTACCCCTGGCTTAGGATAAAGAAAGTCTTTGTTAAAGATTCAACACTCTCCAACCTGCAACTAATGGGTTGGAGCTGAAACATTCTGGACAGTTGCCAGAGGTTCTCCAGCAAAACCATGGCTGAGCAGGGGCTTATGCTCCTGATTTCTAAAAAGTGAAAAACCCAAGCACAACGGCCTTTATAAAACCACGAACACAAGCTAAAAATGCTCCCTGCAGCAGAGTAAGACTCCAGTAGCGCTGCGAGACACGACACCGCTAAAAACAGCAGTGTAGACAGTGCCTAGGTGTGTAAAGAGCCACTCGGTCTTAAAGAAGATGCGTTTTGTAGTCATGCAAGAGAATGAAACTGAGTTCATGGAGTCCAGATCAAAAGGGTTAATAATCCGACCCTGATGGCAACTTCAGTTCCAGTGATTTGAGATCACAATACGTTAAGCATGATTCCATTGGCTCTAATGTGACTGTTCATTTAAACGAAATCATGCCAACACTTCCAGTAAAGTTTATATCTACTGAAGCCTTCTAGGGATAAGGCATCAATTGGTGCAGCAATCAGAAGTCTCCTGTAGAGGGCATCCTGGAACTGACTAATTCTCAGCTGGGAGACCACATGGATATGGCCAGCTGCTACAGAATCACAACTGGATAAAATGCCATATTTTTAATAGTACTTTCTACCTATTCATTGCCAAGACAGGGCTCCCAAAGCCCATTGCTTTGGAACATCTGTTGGTGGAAGACTAAGGGGAACAATAGTCTTTACTGCCTTCAGAGCAAATTTATGAACAGCCATGTGCACATTGGGACATTGTTGCAAGGATACTTGCATTTCTCTTTTGTCATTGCCTTCCTGTACAAACAAGCTAATCACCTCAAACACAGTCAGGAGAGCAGAATATAAATGCTAAGAGCAACCATCCTGCCAACTGTATAAATTCACCATCTGCACAGTCTGGACAAGAAGAGGGACTGTCTTTACCTGTTTGGTCTTCTCCAGTTCCTGCTTGAGGAGGTGGTTTTCGTGCTCCAGTAAACGAATTTGAACCTTGATTTTAGATAGCTCGGTCTCCAAAGAAGACACCAGAGTTGAAGACTGGGGAAAGTTAAAAAACATGAAATGCTAACTGAACTGGAACTCCATCTTCATGGAAAAATTCAAGATCACACAAAAGGCCAATCCAGAAGACAGTCTGCGCAATGGCACAGGGCAAACTCTAGGCCAGGGATGGGCAAACTACAGCCCGGGGGCCACATCTGACCCTTCAGACATTTTAATCCAGCCCTCCAGCTCCCGCTGGGGAGTGAGGTTGGGGGTTTTCCCCATTCCACGCATGCCATGGCTCCACATGGCTCCCCGAAGCAGCAGCATGTCCCCCCTCTGCACGTTGTCCCCACCCCAAGCGCAGCCCCTGTAACTCCCATTGGCCAGGAACCAATGTGGACGTGGCAGTGTGCAGAGCTGTCCTGCCACACCTCCACGTAGGAGCTGGAGGGGGAACATGCCGCTGCTTCCAGGAGCTGCTTGAGGTAAGTGCTGCCCGGAGCCTGCACCTCTGACCCCCTCTCACGCCTCAACTCCCTACCCCTGATCCTCCTCCCACCCTCCAGATCCCTTGGTCCCAGCCTGAAGCACCCTTTTGCACCCCTAACCCCTCATCCTCAGCCCCATCCCAGAGCCCACAGCCCCAGTCGGAGCCCTCACCCCCTCCCACATCCCAACCCCCAATTTCGTGAGCATTCATGGCCTGCCATACAATTTCCATACCCAGATGTGGCCCTTGGGCCAAAAAGTTTGCCCACCCCTGCTCTAGGCCATAGTGGCTCTAGCAAAATACCTATGTTAGAACTCTGTGAAAACAAGAGCACCATGGTTTCTTAGCATTCCCTAGGATTAGTTTTTCTCAATCCCTCTTTTAAACACTGCCGAAGAGCAGACCCTCTAGCTCAGTTTCCCTCCCTCTCTCCACTTTTATAAAAAACACCCATGTTTGCAGATGGGATTTAAAGAACAGTTTTGAAAGACTATGCACTGTTAAGAGATAGAGAGCATGGCTGCTAGTGTCATGGGGATGCAATAGTGTTCATTCCTGAAATTCAGCAGTGTCACACTGTTAGCCATGAAATGGTCCAGATGCTCCTCGACTTACGCAAGGGTTGCGTTCTGGAACGCCTTGCGTAACTCCAATTTTGCGTAAGTTGGAAATTTATCTCCGACCATGACGCAAACAACCTCCCGCCTCCCCAAACCCTCCTATTTCTAGCTTACAGAACTTCTTCCATCCGCTCGAATTTGCGTACATTGGGTTTTTGTAACTCAAGGTGCGTCTGTATTACGCTGTACCTTTACTTGACAGTTTTCCAGTTCCTCTTTCAGCTTCGATCTCTCCCTTTCCCATTCTTCCAGTGTACATTTCCCTACTTCCTTTTCTTTTTGCCTGAGTATTCTTGCCAGCCGTTGATTAAGATCCTGCACGTCTGCTTGGTTTTTTGAATTCTTTTGACTAAGTTCTGCATTTTCAAAGTCGAGCTGCTGATTCCTGGCTTTCAAATCTGATAACTGATTAAAACAGGAAGTATCAGAAATGACTAAATAAATCTCTCCTGCACTGAACAATAGGTTTAGGAATCAGATACACAATACAGTATTTCTTTCATACAAAGGGAATGGTTCCTATCCAGAGTCTAATTCGTAATATGATGGCATGACCTACTTACACTGCTGTGCTTTCCCAAGAGCAGTATTCTACCTAAGCCAGTCAGAACTCCAGTAACATACACGTTTATTTGCTCTCATTGTAATCTGTCTTGTTCAATCATTCTATGAAGAAATTTTACGTCAAGCCAAACAGCGCCACAGTCTAATGCAGTTCACTTTCATGACAGTTTGCCGTGACTGACAAATCTCTACTCAATCTCTCTTTTGCCATGAGGACATAGGTTTTGAGGGGCGTAGGACTCTCATCCACAAGATAAATTACTGTGAGCAAGCAGCATTTTCTAGGCGACATTAAAAAAAGGGCACCAACTTAAAAAACAACAACAAAAAAACTGTTGAGTTTGTTTTTAAACCTACTACTCTTCACCTGTGATGACTGTACAGAACTCCACTTAAAAATTTTAGAGCCTGTAATTGATGCAAGTAAATCTAATGCGTCTCTTGGGGTGAAATATCCAGCACTGGAAGCATTTCTATGCCCAACTGATCTGGGAAGAGAGGCCCGCCCTGGAAATACAACTAAGATCTCCCACTGGGTGCTGCAGAGCAGGACCCACCAGGGAGACAAAGACATTTGTTAAAATTAAGGACTTGTCTACTCTTGCTGTGCTGCAGAAGCACTTAGTGAAGAGGTTACCTATGCTGACGGGCGAGCTTGTCCATCTCCCTGAGAGGCAGTAGCTGGTGAATGGGAGAAGCCCTCCCATCGACAGAGTGCTATCTACACGGAGAGTTAGGGGGGCAGAACATGTCACTCAGGGACACCCCTATGCAAAGGAGTTACACTGACATAAGAATGTATTTTCATTAGGAAGTCTTTCCATGTTGAATAATGCAATAAACACCTTAAAAAGTCTGAAAACTACTCTAAGTACCTAGGTAATAAATGTGTGCAAATTACCTGTAATGCAATGTGTCAAGGAAACCTTTAATCAATACTAACCAGTGAAGGAGAACTCACAGTCATTTTAGAATATCTTTGAATTTTGTAATATATGCAAGGTGCATCTCCTCTTGCCTTCATGACATTTAAACTATGGGGCAGAAATTACCTTACGCACCAATGTCTCTTTATAGAAGAGATTTAGAAGGAAGCCTCAGTCTACATACCTGTTTTCTCAAGTTGTCAGCCATCTTCTGCACAGCCACCTTCTCCTTTCTTATAGCCTCTATTTTTTGCCTAAATAATGGACATTGAACAAAAGTATGGTTAACACTTGGTTTTTTCAGATGTGCTGTGTGCTAGAACTGTTTCAAAATGCACCATCTTTCCATCCGAAATGGTCATGGTTGAAAAATTCCTGGTTAGTACTAGAAAGACACTCAACAGCTGCCTGTTATGTTCATTCCCTCTGAAGCACCTGGCACTGGGCCACTGTCAGAAGACAGGATACTGTGATAGATGGACCTTTGGTATGGCAATTCTTATGTTCTTAAGAAGGGAACTGCTGTTTTCCCATAGGCACAGTCAGTGCTCGCCTTCCCTCTCTTTCCTCAGGGACTGATGCATGTGGTCCAAGAAATACTTCCCCCTCTTTTCTGGAAGGCTCTGGCAATCCAAGGACCACATGTTTGACAGTCCTTCAGGAGAGAGATGGAAGTCAAGGCATGCAAATACTCCTCCCCCCTCCCTCCTTTTTCATGGTAAAGGTCTTTGGGCACATCATTTTTGCACATCAGAAGCAACAAGGTCATTGTAAGCAGGTAGACATGGTTGCTAAGCAATGTGAGCAGCTGCACAGTGCTTGGCCTATGGACCACATGAGAAGACAGGTGGAGGACCTGTCTGCCAAAGTTTACATAGGACCGCTGTTTCTGCCGCTAAGCAAGGGGATGGACAGTATTAGTACATAGATCATTTAGTAGGTGATGTGATTCTCTGGCGAGAGAAGTCCCTTTCCCCATCTGGCAACATACTGAGCAAGCAGAGGCTGGTATGAGCTCATATGCTGCCAAAACTCTACAGCGAATAAGTGCTGTTACTGGAAAGAATCGCTGTTATTTTAAAGGCATACAACATTTCTAACAAGCTAAAGAACCTTGAGACGGACTTTCTACATCCCATAACAGCAATAAGGGTGCCGTTTTTCTTGTTTGCATTGCAGTTAAAACCAGGAAGCACATGCAACATATGCCACTTCATATTCTTACCACATTTCTTCTCGAGATCCATTTAGCTCCCTTAGTTTCAGGTTAGAAACACTACTTTCCTCATTTAACACAGTTATTTCATTCTTCAGAATAGCATTTTCTCCTCTGAGCTTCTCAGCCTCACATCTACAGTATAGAGACAAGACAGCTGAAACACACCGATGTTCTTGTACCTCTTCCTGCTCCGCTGGTAGAAAACACTCATTATAAAAGGCAAATTACTTCTGACAACTAAAACAGCAGAACTTCCTGTTGATAAATATCATACAGATGAATTTAAATGGCTTATGTAATGCTTACTAAGGGCACCTCCCAGAGCATTGCATAAGTGCTGTTTTAATTTCATGTACAAATTGAATAAAAGAAGTCTGTTATACTGAAATGTGATTGCAAATTTAAATTACGCTGCCGTAATCCAGTAAAAAAAACTCAGTGTATAATTTTACAGAACTTTTTGTTTGCAGCATGATTTGAAGACAATGTATTAGTTCAGACAGTTTGAAAGCAATTGTTTTGCCGCATTTTGCATATTGTAATGTATTAGACCATCTGTTTCAGGAACAGCAATTGTAATACAGTGGGAATACCAGCATGAAAAGTAGCAGAATTTGACCTGTCTTTTCTTTTGTTTGTGATTTTAGTGCAGGTGCTTTTATATCAGGATCTAGACATGCTGCAACACTTGAAAGGGTCATTCCAGGCTTCCCGTAAGAATTTACTAAAAAGTTAACAGCCATTTGTAACCACTTTGTGTAATCTCAAGAG
Source organism: Chelonoidis abingdonii (assembly GCF_003597395.2). Taxonomy (NCBI): domain Eukaryota; kingdom Metazoa; phylum Chordata; order Testudines; family Testudinidae; genus Chelonoidis; species Chelonoidis abingdonii. The sequence continues at coordinate 155,764,155 of NC_133772.1, read as the reverse complement.
AATTAATTCTTTAACTGCTAAATTTCAACAAAAATGAAGGTAATTTATTATGAGCTACATGTGTTCTTAGTTATGTTTGTATTTACCATATCACATACTTAATGGATTCTGAAGGATTTAAGTACTCCTATTTTGAGAAAATTACTAAGATTGTTTAGTATTAACTTTAACAGTTTAGAAAATTGCAGCTCTGCTAGCACCCTGAGTTACAGGCCAAGAACTAAGGTAAAAGAAGTGGAGAGATTATTAGTATGAAAGTTGAAAGCACTCCAAAGAAGTTACAGTAATGTTCTTTCACATTAACATGTTTGTTTCATTGAGACTTATCAACTAAAATACACTCTGCAAGCATACATACAATCAAACTGAACAGTTGACAAAATTACTCTTACTTTACCATCACTGCTTTTAGAAGATCATCACTTACATAACCGCACAGAAGATTAAATTAATCTACAAATTTTCATAATCCACATTAAAGTATTTTCTTACTAGTCATTAGAATCCAAGGCATTGTCTTCTAGTCAAGGTTAATCTACTTGTTAATGTGATGCAATCATAAGGAAGTCAGTAGCAGTTACATGCCAGTCAATGAATGCTAGCAGGTTAGTATTCTAAGCACAGTAAGCAGCACAGTTAGATTTTTTGGGGGGAACACAAATATGTCCCAATTTTTTTGAAGTGTACATTACCTCAGGAGTTCAACTTTTTGCTGCAGCTCACTACATGTGCTTTGCAAATCATGTATCGTTGAATTCAACTCTTTTTCTTCTTGAGAATGCATGTCTTTTTGCTTAACCAGAGAAGTAACTTTCTCTTTCAGCTTCCTGCTCAGCTCTTGTAGCTCTCGTTTCTCTGTTGCCAGGTCTTTTATCGTGATCTCACATTGGCCATGTTTGTCTTGCAGGACTTTAAATGTTAAAGTATGTTCTTCCAGTTTTCCAAGTCTGCGCTGCAGTCTTAAGTTCTCACTGTGCAGCTCTATCTTTTCCTGTGCAGATTGGTCACAGGCATATTCCAGTTCCTTAACTTTTTCCAGGAGCTCTGTTTTTTCTTGCCTGAGTTTGACACTTTGGTTAATTTCTTCTAACCTGTGCCGCAGGCTTGTAAGTCGTGGTACATCCTCTTCAAGTTTTTTATTTTGTTCAAACAACTTTATCATTTCAGATTTCAGGCCTTTGTTTTCTGGCTGGATTTCTTCCTGTAATGATAGAAGTGTAGCTTGTGCCCTTGATCTTTCTTCTAGCTCTTCAATCTTTTTCCAAAGCTGAGGTACTAGATTTTTCAGCTCTCCATTCTCTTTAGTTGCTCCACAGACCTGCTCAAGTTGAACAGAAGCTTCAGTTATTTCCTCAGCCTTCTTTAGTTCAGTCCGTAGCCTAGAAACTTTGTGGTCTGTAGCATGATCAGATGTTATTTTTGCCACCTTGCTATCTTCTTGAAAACATCCCTTCTCTTTCTCAACATCTTCATAGAACATCTTCAACTTGGGAACTGCCTCAAAGATTTTCTCAAGCTCTGTCTGTTTCATTTCCAGCACAGACACTTTGGAAGCCTGATCTTCCTTCTTGTCATTAGCTTCCTTATATTCTGCTTCCAATACCATTATATTTTCCAGAAGCTGACCAATCTGTATTTTCAGGGCATGGTTCTCTACCTTAGTGTCTTCATACATCTGCTCTAGGCTGGAATAAGCCTCAACCATTTCGTCAAGCTCCTTAGTTTTAGCCTCCAACAATGAAAGAACAAGCAAGTATGCTCCGTGATCTGTCTCTTTACAACCATCTTGCAGATTTTTGAGAATATTACCCTCAATTTGCTCTATCCTGTCTTGCACCTGAGATTCTTCCATCCCAGAATTTGATTGGTCAAAACCGGAAAGTTTCCTTGGCTCTTGCTCCAGTCTCTGTAACCTGACAATCTCAGAAGCCATTTTCACATTTTCCTTCACAGCCTGCTCATGCACCTCTCCATCCTCTCCCAATTGTTGCATGCCAGACAGTGCTGAAACCTTGCTCTTCACTCCTGCATATTCATTTGCCAAGGCATTGTAATCATTCTGCAGTTTGGAAAAATCAAAGGTTTCCTGCTGCAATTTTTTTATTTTTTCTTGAAGCTTTATGATTTCCAAACTCATCTGTGCCTTCTCTTTTTCTGCTCTTTCATGGGTTTCTTTGTTTAAACCCTCTAAAGCAATAAGTTTGGAATTCAGTTTGTATTTCTCTTGTTCATATGCAGTCTCAAGCACTTCAAGCCTTTGGCTAACCAGCTTCCTTTTTTCCTCTACCACAGACATTTGTTGTTCTCTGTCTTTTAGCTCTCTTTCATGATCATTTTGCAGCTGCAATATTTTATTATGCAACTCATCCTCTTGTTTTTCAGCAGCATTTCTCAGGTCCTGCAGCTCTTTCTGGAGCTGTTCCTTTTCACACATTAGCTTGTTCACATGCTCCTTGAAATTCTTCTCCAGGAGTTCTTTCTCCTGTGTTAGGACAAAAGAAATGGCCTTTTTGCTCTCCAGCGTTTTCTTCAGTTGCTCTTGGGCTTCAGTGCATTCCTGGATGATTTCATCCTTTTCAAATTCCCACTGAGATTTCTCCTCACACTGTTGTTCGGCAAGTTCTTGCAGTTCTCGTTGGTAGCGTTCTTCAAGATTTCGTAGTGCTTCTTCATACTTGTTCACAATTGTTTGTCTGTTGACAGAAAACTGAGTTTCTGTTTGAGATGTTCTTCTGTTATACTCAGTTTCCATTTTTCCCCTAAATATGGTCAACACAACACATTACTAAAACCTCTCCCATTTCCGGAAAATGTCTGTTTTCAAACTATTTAACAAAACAACTGAAATTTACACATTTAATCATGTTTCAGACCAATATATTCAATAGTTGGATTTTTCTTTTGAGACCCAGAGTTACATTTAAGAGAGACAACCTGCTGGGATTAAAAAAAAAATCTACTTGCCTGGCAAGGAACATAACTCATGCAGTATTCTCAGAGGCAGTCTTACCAAAAATAGGCACCAGCTGATTCACATGAGTGGAACCCTCTCAATAATGCTTCACATGAGAGCAAGGGGTCTCTTTGAACTGATCAACTTTCAGGTTCTGGGCCAGAGATTTAGCTCTTGGGTTCGAGAACCCAAGCAGTAATTTTAAAAACTCTTTCAGTAAAGACGCAAAGAATGTAAAGGGCATGGACACTGAATGGGATTTACCAATTAACTGTGCTTTAGGTCTTATTAACTAGTTTGATTTTATATCTGTATTTATCTGCAGTTGAACTGAAACCACTAATATTAAGCATCCAGTGTAAAAAACAGATGAAAAGGCTTTTGGGTACCAACAGATTCACATATAACAAAAAACAGTTCTTCTAGTATAGTTTATACTATTCAAACTTTAAAGAAGAGTCAAAACAGATTAAAGATCAGGAATAACTTCTGAACTAGTTCAGACTCAGCAAAGCTGCCTAGCAGATAGCCCAAGCAGTGCTGTCTCACCTTTCTTCTTGGAGTTCCTGTTGGTGTTCTTCCAACAATTTGTGTTGTAGCTCTTCCATCTCAACAGCATGCTTTTCTGTCAGGCTTTTCAGCTGCTCATGGAAACCATGTTCTACCTCCCCCTTTTCTTCTTGCAGGGTCTGCACCAGAGCTCTCATCTTTTCTTCCATCCAAATACCGCCCTGAACCAGCTCCTCCCGCTCTCGGTTAAAGCTCTCTTGTACCTGCTCCAGCTTAACCCGGAGCTCTTCCTCATGTCCTAGCTTCAGCAGTTCTTGGAGATTAGCCTTTTCCTTATCAAAGCTCATCTGTAAGTCATTTCTCTCCTTGTTACGTTTACACTCAATTCTTTCTCGTTCCTCTCTGAGCATCGCTGTCTCTCCCTGGAGTGCTTCAGTTTGGGTTTTAAGGGCACTTATTTGCTTTTCCATGGTTTGCCTCTCTTCATTGTATTTCTTAGCCATGTTTTCTTGCTCCTTTTCACAATGGGCCTTGGTCTCAACTAGTTTTTCATAATGGCTCATCTGTGTTGAAAGAAAAATGCAGTGCTTTATTTTCTAGCTTACAGAGGAGCAATATTCTCATTTGCACACTGGTATCTTAAACGGCCTTTCCCCACAGAAGCAGAATAGGAATGCTAGAGCAGTCAGCTCGATTTCTTAATGTGGCAAGGATAATATTTACACATATACAAATGAAATTCATGTTACATGTTATTGGGAAACCAACAAAAGAAAGTGTAGACCATGTCCAGGGTCTCAACTGATCTTCATGAGTCAGGAAGGGAAGATCTAGACCAGAGTTTGTGGTCCTGATTTAACTTTAGTCAGCCACACTTTCAAAATCCTTCAGTTAAGCTTTCCGTTGTTGAGTCACCACGAAAGTAAATATATTAAACCATGCAAATGAAGAGATCTGCTCTTCAAGGAAAAACTGATTTCCAGAAGCAGCAAACTATTGTCTCTCTCCCTTCCATGCTTCCTATGCCCAATTGTGGGGGTCAGTTTTCTTGAATTACAAACCCACTGTGTCTGAAGTCTGGTCTACACGCGGAGGGAAGGGAATCGATCTAAGATACGCAAGTTCAGCTACATTGTTTATGTAGCTGAAGTCAGCGTACTTAGATCTTCTTACCACAGTGTCTTCATTGCGGTAAGTCGATGGCTGACGCTCTCCAGTTGACTCCACCCGCGCCTTTCACCATGGTGGAGTACCGGAGTCGATGGGAGAATGCTCAGCGATCAACTTATCACATATATGCTAGATGCGATAAATCGACCCCCACTGGATCGATCGCTGTCCATCAATCCAGCAGGTAATGTAGACAAGCGCTGAGACTCCCTTTTACAGAGTTTACTGTAGTCATGAATGGATGCAAACTAGGATTATTTTCAGCTGGGAAGGTGGGATAATGAGATAGTCTGAAAAACCCCACACTACCACAGCCTGGGCCACAGTTTAACATTGCCAGGCTGCTTAAACTTCACTTTTATCAATTTTCTATCCAACAGCTTTTCAAATTAACAATTGTTCTAACTACTCAGGTGACTAATTTGGGGGCACCACTCGAGTTTCCTGTGCTCTACAGACCAAGAGTCCAAGTGTACAGCAGGAAGGCGTTACTATTTTCTACTTGCTGGTAGGTGGCTGTTACACTACAGCCTCATGAGGTGTCCTGCCCTCCCAACCACAGGGGGTGAGCGCTGCACTTGTGCTGGACGGAGGAGAGAGATAAGAGGCCAACCACTGGCGGTTGCAGGTCAAATGGCAGCAAGAAAAGGAACAGCCAAGGCCACGCCCCTTCCAAAGAAACCATGAAAGGGATGAGGGAATTTCCGAGGCTTTATTTGCGTATGAAGATAGCTTACTGTGTCTTTGAGCTCCTGTTTCAGATGCTGTAGCTCCTTGTGGTGGTGTTCCTTCATTCGTTCAATGACCATTTCTGCTTCTATGCTCATATTTAGTGGATTGCAATCTTCAGAACCAAGCCCTAAAAAAACCCAACAAAACAAAACAAAAAAAACCACGCATGTGTTTTCTTGAAGTCCCAAGTGACCAAGATGTTCAAGCAAAGCACCTCACCACCTACTCTCCTGGATTTATTGAAACTCAAGGATGTCAGTTACAATAGCAGGATTCTGTAACAGCCCAGCTCAGGCTCAAACCATCTCGAGGCACCTGGGGCGAAGCAACGCCAAGCTTTCATTTTAGTCTTAATGCTTAACACAGTGACTGACTGCTCTCCAGCGGCAACATTTTCCCTGAGGTTAAATATCAGAATGGGGGCCCCACTCCCGGGCTCTCACTGAACTGCCCACAGGGCAGGTTTGGGTGGAAGGGGAGGATGGAGGTGTTGTAAACCCTGCATTAAGCTCACTTCTACATGCTTCCTATCCTGGAGTCGTTGGGCACACGCGTCATCACCCAGTGGCAATCTGAACAGCTCTCAGACATCTTTGACTTCTGCCAGCTGAAGCCATAGCCAAGAATCATTGCTGCATACAAGCACAGGAGCCATTCCCTCTCCACCAGTACAGCTGAAATCTCTATGCCACCTTCATGTCACCAGAGGTTCCACCTTGCAATGGGGCAATTCTCCCTGGACCAGATAGCCAGATCCCAGAGCTGACCTGGCTCGGCTGGCAGCTTGGCGTGGAGCAGCTGCACCACACTAAGAATATGTCTTCACTACAGGCCGGATCAGCGGGCAGTGATCAATCCAGCAGGGATTGATTTATTGCATGTAGTCTAGATGCGATAAATTGATCCTTGAGTGCTTTTCCATCAACTCCTGTACCCCAGCACCGCAAGAGGTGCAGGCAGAGTCAACGGGGGAGTGGCAGAGTCGACTCACTGCGGTGAAGACACTATGGTAAGTCGATCTAAGTACATCAACTTCAGCTACATTATTCATGTAGCTGAAGTTGTGTAACTTAGATTGATCCCCCCTTAGTGTAGACCAGAGCTAAAAAATGGCCCATCATCATCTGCCTGTTCTCATGTTGCTTTGCTGGGATGGTGGTCATGATGGTGCAGGATTAGATAAAAGCAGCAGAGAATCCTGTGGCACCTTATAGACTAACAGACGTTTTGGAGCGTGAGCTTTCGTGGGTGAATACCCACTTCGTCAGACGCAGGTGCGTCTGACGAAGTGGGTATTCACCCACGAAAGCTCACGCTCCAAAACGTCTGTTAGTCTATAAGGTGCCACAGGATTCTCTGCTGCTTTTACAGATCCAGACTAACACGGCTACCTCTCTGATACTTGACAGGATTAGATAGGTATCAAAAAAGTTGCTTTAGTTTAGTGAAGGAAAATATATGTTTTGTAGATTAAGGAAAATAAATGGGTTTTAGCAGCCATGGGAAGGCTTTGAAAATACAGGGAGAAAAATGTAAGTGGCAAGATCAGTTACAAAAATGCTGCACTTAAAATGTGACTGATAAGAAAGAGAAGCCTCTGATCACCAGGAATGGCATCCTCTAGTTTGCATAATAAAGAAAACATTGCTCTGTGTTGCCCCAGGAGTGACCCCGAACACACCAATATCATCCCAAAGAAGGAGGCAGAGCCATAAAATCTTGTCTGCTCAAAGCTGGCGAAGGGGTCAACCTCAAACTCCCCCAGACTGGTTCTTAACTAAAGATAGCAACTGGCAAACACGTAATTTGTCTGTATAAAACGCTGAATTAAAGGATTCGTAACTAGTACCTGCCTGACCAGGTTGGACCCGCCCACATGGGTTTGAGTACCTCTGGGTTTAGTCCTTCTGTGAGTATTCTGATCAAATGCTCATACTGTGTGTTGCAATAGCTTATTATTTCGACTTTTAGACGTGCTTAGAGCAAGTGTATAAACATCATCTGGCTTTTAGATTTCATAAACGAATTAACAGTTGACTTGGTGTTGTGGGAATATCCTGTCCTACTACGACTGCTGATATTTCTAGTGCGGGGACTGCTCCAAGTGTTTGATTGTTTGGGATTTCCTTATGTTAGTAAGTTTTAAGTTGTGCCTAGTTCTGGCATATCAACTCCCATTTAATCCACCTTGTCACAAAAAGTTCCAGAGCCGAGAGATCCCTATAATCCCTCTACTAGAATATAGCAGAAGAGCCTACTCCAAAACAAACCTAGAGGAAATATCCTTTACCTTGATCAGGCTCCACACCACCACTTCCCCCATTTTTAATGTCAAACTCCTCATGCAGCGAGCTTTCCAAAGAAGGCCTAAATATTCTGCCTTGAGTACGATACTCTTCCAGCTCAGACTGGAGTTCATCGATCTGGTCTTGCATCTCCTGAGTAAAAACACACCAGAATGAAATAGAGCAAGTCACAGGAACAGATATATTGCAACATGACAGGACATTCAATCTCATAAAATAAACCACTCTGACTTGCCAAAAATCTTGGAGTAGCCTAGGAACAGCACTAATTATCCTCCCATCTGCAAGACCCATGGCTGTCCTTTTCCAAGTTCCAACACACACAGATAACTTCGAGGTGTGTGTTTACTCACTGAGCTATCAGCACATTCATACTGAATGTACACTTTGTGTAGGAAACATATGAAGCTTTCATACCCTACAATTTGGCCTGTTTGCCATTGGTCCTTCAAAGTAGCGGGCTGCATATTCCCATAAGAACATGGGGAGGCAAATATTTGGCCTGCAGACACCATCTGAAAGAAAGCAGGTATGAACGTACCTAGTTCTACAGGGTTTTTGGCTTTAGCTCCCAAATTGGTGGAATCCCAGAATGGCAGCAGAGTGACAGTACTGCTGTGGATTAAATGTCATCTAAAACCAGGGCATTCCGTGTGAAACAAGAAAGCTCATCCATTCTGCTTTGAATATTTGTAGCCACAGCAGTCCTTAGAAAGTGAATAAAATTAGAGTAGATATTTTGGGGGCACAAATTACAAGAAATTTGAATCAACCCCCACTGAGGCTACCGCCTAGAAGCGCAGGACCCACAGGAGCAAAGTCAGAGCTCTGCCACATTATCAAAAGGAAGTGCCAAATGTAACAAAAAGGCTGTGTTCAGTTGTTTTACTGATTACCAACTAGTCAGACTCAATCAACCCCCCCGATTCAAATTTAAATCACAGCGTTGTAAATCATGATTTAAATCAGCAAGCAGAAAACCCTGATTTAATTTTAATTGTGTTTTGCATTTGTACTTCATTATTTACCTAAGGAAACGTTGAGTAAAACAACTGAACACAGCCTTTTTGTTACATTTGGCACTTCCTTTTGATAATGTGGCAGAGCTCTGACTTTGCTCCTGTGGGCCACTTCCCCACAGCTCTCCTCCTTCTCCCTTCAGCCTTCCCTTAGGGCTCCTTTAACCATGGTTTGGGGGTGTCTTCATTAACCAGCCCTTCAGCCGCACTTCCTCTCCTCTGGCTCGCTGGCTGTCCCCGGCCTGACTGGAGTGAGCCCTTTTTATAGTATCAGCAGGGTCTTAATTAGATTCAGGTGTTCTCATTAACCTGGAGGAGCCCCTGCTCTGGTCAGTCAGGGAACAGAAAACTATTAATCCAGTGGCCAGTATATCTGCCTTCTGCTATACCCAACTGGCCTGGGTCTATCACACTAACTAGGAGGATATACTAGATCTAGAAACTTATTTAAGCAGTTGTGTAGCATAACTTGTGTTTATTCATATTCTTAAATTTTATATTTTTTATTATGTTAGGAAATGATCAGTGATGCATCTCTTATTTACTAGATGATTTTTTTTCCTGCAATGTGTGGATTGCAGGAAAACAGTCATCTAGTATTCCAGCTCTATTTGAATGCAGATTTAAAATCAACTAAAAATGCACAAAAATGGCATTTTAAAAATTAAATATGTTGGATAGAGAAGGAAAATTGATCAAAACATGTTTTGCATTTAAAACTAACTGATTTATTAAACAAAAGAAGTAATTTTATCTGTAGTTAGTGAATTGAATGGATTGTTTCTGGCCATGTCTTTCAAGATTTTAGAACAAATAGATCTCATCCTCTCACACCTACTTATTCACATATTCGAAGCAAAAAAACAACCCAAAAAAAACAAGCTTTCCTGCTTTAACTCCCAATAGGTTTCTTAACTTGGAATGAGCTCAGGGGTTCTCGAACTTCATTGCACCGCAACCCACTTCTGACAAAAAAAGTTATTACATGACCCTGGGTGCGGGGAGAGAGGGCTGCAGACTGAGCCCCACCACCCCGGAGGGGGATGGAGCTTGGGCTTCAGCTTCAGACCTGGGTCCCAGCAAGTCTAATGCTAGCCCTGGCAGCCCCATTAAAATGGCATCTGGACCCACTTTGGAGTCCCAGGCCATAGTTTGACTAGCTCAGCGGTTCTCAATGAACTGAACTAGTTAACTAAACTGAAATGAAGAAAATATTCTCTGCACCTGCAGAAGAGGCTGCTGCCATCAAAAGCTAGCTTAGCACTTCAACAAACTCTGGTTCCAGGTGTTAGCCAGGGACATCCACCAGTTCAGTGAGTTCACTTTCTTTAGAGGTTGGCAGCCCACGTGTACAGCTTAGTATTGTTTTTTGTGCAGTTTAATTTAAATGATTTTAGTAGATTCGAATATATTTAGGTCTTAGCGTGAGTTGTCAAGTTCAAATTTAATTTCAGATTTCTTTTTCTGTAATCATCATTTAAGTTTTAAGAAAACTGATTTTTTTTAATTTAAAAAAAACAATTTTCATCCACCCTGGTTTAAATGCATAAGATTTCAGGCCAAAAATGCTTCCTTTACATGCAGCTGTTCTTTGGCTTGTCTCTTGGGCAGCTGAAGGTGGTAGCGAGTTTCACAATGTGAGACCCAACTTATTCCAAAGGCCAACAAACAGCCAGAAGGTAACTTTTGCCTGGAACTGAATTAGGACTGGCTAACACAAAAGGCTTCGTATCCCAATCTTAATCATCAATCAAGGTACTCTGCTTTGTCATGGTCATTTTCCTTAAAAAGGAACAGCTAAAAGAGGGGCTTTTAGGTCAAAAGGCTTGCATTGGTATAACAAGGGGGGGCATTACACCTCTACCCTGATACAATGCGACCCGATATAACACGAATTCCAATAGAATGTGGTAGAGCAGTGGTCTGGGGGGCAGGGCTGTGTGCTCCGGCGGATCAGCATGTCAGGCTCCAACGCGCTGCTCTGAGTGGCGTGTTAAGGGTGCCGGGCCAGGGCCGAGGAGTTGGATAAGGGGCCGAGGGCCTTGGGGGGCAGGAGAGGTTGGATGGTTCAGAGATTCTGGGAGCGAGGTGGTCAGGGGACGGGGAACAGGGGCATTGGATAGGGTGTGGGAATCATGGGGGTGCTGTCTCTGGAGGGGGCGGTCAGTGGACAAGGAGCAGGGGATTGGATGGATCGGAGGTTCTGAGGGGTCAGTCAGGGGGTGGGAAGTAGGTGGAGGTCGGATAGGGGGTGGGGCCAAGCATGTTTGCTGACTATTAATAATGGAAATGGTTGGGGCCAGAGCAAGCCGATATCATGCAGTTTCACCTATAACGTGGTAAGATTTTTTGGCTCCTAAAGACAGCGTTATATTGGGGTAGAGGTGTATTTCGTTCATAGAATGGCAACCTTACCTGCATCTTAGACATGGCTCTCGATTCCTAGAAGAATGATGCGTTAAGTACAGAACTGAGATCCAGTACTGAAGTTGGTGTCTCCCAACCCTTTGATTCACTCACCCTGCACTGCTGTTCATACTCGTTTTTCATTTGTACCAATCTCTCCTCCTGCAGGAAAAACTCGGCACTGCTGGGATCAAGGTCGCCGAACTACAACACAACATGAAAACAATCTAGTTAGTCCTCCACTGTGAATAATCCTGGTGCAGAATTCAAGGCCAGGCCCCAATTCCCAAGCATTCCAATCAGGCTGTGTTTTATTTATTTATATAGAAAATACTGTTAGAAGGGACAGATAGCAAGAGATCAAAACAATTTCCTAGGCAACAGACTAGCTGTTATTTCACAGTCCCGCATTCTCATTTCACTAACTTCAGTTCCAGTGGGTATTTTTATTTTTAACCAATAATATATAATGCAACTATAGAAGTAACTATCCTGAAAGGGTAACCTGTTTAAATGTAGGAATCGTTTACTGGATTAGAGGCACAGAAAATTGTACACTGTTGTGTCTTTTAAGAACATTGACCAATGTGAAATGACCAAAAGAGGATCCAATCCTAAATTACGGTGCAGGTTATTATAACCCAGCTAATTTGTTCACCCAAATTTTTAGCTCAGATTTAAGAGTGCAAGGGCTCCTAATGTCGTGTCTTTATTTAAGGCAGAATCTCAGACAAGGATCCATGTAGATGTGTCTATATGACTCCCTTTCTGTGACTGGGACCATAGAAACCAGCTCTGCAGAAAAGAGAGACAGTTTCCTCTGGGATTTGGAAAATGCTTCACCCACTTTAGGGTACTACACGAAATAGTACGTCATTTACTGATAATTTAGGAAAATATAACCTGCATTAACACTCACAGTTGTCAGAGTAACCAAGGTCCACTGTGGTCAGGTTCACAGCAAAGGTCTCCTGCTAGCGGTTAAATCAGCACCAGCCAGCCACCCTTTAGGAATTTGCTCTCTATTAGAAAGGCACAATGGAAGGAAGGGAGGCTCACCTTCTCAGCCAAGACATTTTCCAAGTTCCTTTGCAGTTTGCTCGTCAGGCTCTCATACTCTGTCAACTTCTGTCCAGTCTCCGACAGCTCGCTCTCTAAACGGCTGTTTTCCTAAAGGAGAGGTGATCATAAAGTTCTGGCCTATTTTTGTTTGTTTTAAAAACTTTCCAAACACTGATACCCAAGATAGTCCACAGTCAATCAGGTCAGAAGGTACATTTGTCTTGCCTAGAAGTAGGTCCAAGCCTGGCTTCTGACACGGATACTGGTACAAATGTCAGTTACCAACACAAAGTGTGAATTTATCTGCTGGTAAAAAATGGAAGACTCCTCTTGTCATACCAAAGTCAGAACAGGAAGGCCTGAATCTGCAAGCAGTGTACAAAGTGAAGAGCAATCCCTAGTTCTGTCTTGAAGCTCTTCTCCCTAGTATTCCCTGCATGCATCTGGCCAACAGCTGCCTAAGGAGATGACAACTTTCCAGGCAGATGAGGGGATTGACATAAGCAATATCTTTAAACGCCCTCCTTCCCCACCCCCAGAGCTTGTTTACGTACAGCCTGCTCACCTTAGTTTGTTTTTTCAACTGGGCAGAAAAACTAACCATGAAGTCTGAGAGTGAAGAGTTCCTGATCCAATTGCATTCAGACTAAAACTAGATCATTTATGAGTTTGCTATTTCTAAAAACATTTTGGAAAGGAACCTGAATCTGGGGCCTAAATACTAATGGCCCCAGCTAAAAAAACACAACCCTGCAGTCAGACTGTTTTGAGAATACAGATCCAATTGGAGAATAGGTTTATGGGGGTTTCAAAGCTGTATTTTAATATGTCAAGACCTTAGCAGTAAGATGTTTCCCCTACTAGCTGATGGCCAGATGACAAAACAGCTATCAAGCAGAATTTACTCCTGGGGGAATTGTGCACCACTGCACATGCACAGAATTTATGTCCCCCGCAGATTTCTTTGCTTCCCTGCAGAAAAAAGATTTTCTGACGGGGAAGCAAAGGGAACCCACAAGAGCAGTCATGCGACCCTCCCCAGCCATATGTTTCAGGTGCCCAGGGCAGCAGACAGAGAGGTAAATCACTGGGCAGGGGACAGGAATGGGGAAGACCAGGCTGGTGGCTCTTACCATGTGCCAGGCTCAGTTGCTAATCCCAACTGGGCTGGGGAGGACAGGACTTCCTCTTCCTCTGCACGGCATCCGGGGCCGGGTCAGACCTACCTGGAGATTTCTCCCCAGTTGCAGGAAGCTCTGCAGCCCACTTCTCTCCCCACCCTACCCACTTCCTGCACCCATCGCTCCTCAGCTGCAGGGGGAGGGATCGCTGTACAGGGAGCTCCTCCCTTATCTGCCCAACCCTCATAATCAGACCCTCCCACTGAGCCTCACACTCCCGCACTCAGAATGCCCCCTACCCCGATGAGCCCCACTCCCCCTGCACCTGGACCAACTCTATGAGCCACTCACATCTGGACCCCACCCCACACACAGAGCCTCCGCCAAGCTGTATCCTGCCCACACCCAGGCCCCCCAGCTGTGCCCCAACCACCTTCACTTGGATCCCCCTGCAGAGTCCCATTACCCTTGCACCCAGAAACCCCACCCAACAAGCCCCTGTGCATCCAGATCCCCACACCCAGATCCCCCATTGAGCTACCTGCATCCAGCTTGCCCCACAGAGAACCCTCTCAACCCACACTTGGATCCCCTCACACTAAGCCCCTTCATACTTGGATCCTGCCACGTTTATTTGACAAATAAAATTGGCAGAATTTTAAAATATCGTGTGCAGAATTTTTACTTTCTGGCACACCATTTTTAATTTTTTGGCGCCGAATGGCCTCAGGAGTAAGAATAGCCCATCTGGTGTCTGGGTTGACAGGACATGTACATGCTGCATATCACAGCTGCAGAGTCTGGGACCCTTATGACATCTAGGCAACAGCCTACCCAAGCAAGCCTACACCTATACAAATCATGCTGCTAAAGGTAATGTCATCCAGCTGAATATACACAGTCACTGATTCTCATAAGGAAGGCTGAATTAATGGACAAAGTTCTGCAACTTCAGCCAGACCTTTGTTACCTTTAGGGAAAGGGTGAGCCGATCGCGGACATAGTTCTCTTCCGTTTTCACCTTCTCAATCTCCCGCTCCAGCTCCAATCGCTGTTTGCCAGCCTGCTGCAGGATCAGCTCTCGCTCCTTCCGGAGTTCGTTCTTTAAAGCTGCAGTGCGTTCTTTGTACTCCTCATCCAGCTTCCTATTATCACAAGAGAGGATGGTAAGAAGAATGAGCAAACACCGTTAAAAAGCAAGTCGGGTAGGAACAGTTACACAGAAGCAGTTGGGTCTTACACCAACAACTCCTACATGAGAAAAAAAAGACTCATGGGACAGAAAGCAGAGATGCACAGGTCAGTAGCACACCCATCCACCGGCCATACTGTACAATGCTGAGTGACATGCGCATCCCAGGTGATGTTCTGCATAGGCCGCTCCGTTTTTAGGATTAAACTGGATTTCTATCTCGCCAATCCAAATCTTAAAGGTAGAGTTCAACTAAAATTATATTTGTGGAAAACAAAATGTAACACTTCCTGCCACCTAATCAGGAAGGCAAAATGAGAGCACGAAAATCAGGTGTGAGGACCCTGATGCCCAAAAAAGAGGGAACTGTATAGATGGAACTGGGTTGCACAGAATTTGAAGACCTTTGGTACTGTAGAAATGGGTGGTAGGAAAGAGGAAGACAGGATCAATTTGGATAAGTCCCCGAGCCCTTCAGAAGGCATGCACGCGCACACATGCATTCTTCAGCCTGAAGCTTTTCTTTAGAGCCCCACACATGCAGCAAAACAATTATTTCATTTTTATGTACAACCAATACTGTATAAACCTGCAACGACAAACAAAAGGGAGAGTCCTGTGCTCTTCGATCCTCCAGCCCCCTTCACAGCAGCGAAGGCGGAAATGCAGGTGGGTTGCCATACCTGAGGTTGTATTCATTCTGGCGCTCTATGGTAGCATGGTGGTCGTCAACTTCGGAGGCCATGAGAGATTTCAGTTTTTCAGCTTTTTCCAAATCTGAGCGCAGCTTCTCTTTTTCTCTCACCACTTGGTCAACTCGCTCCCTATCGAAAGGAAGGAATCCTGGATTATATGCCCTTCCCTGGCTCCCCAGCACCCAAACAAGTCACTCACACATCTCGAGGCCTGAGGAATATCCCATTTTCTCCCCTGCTATACATCCCTCCAGGTCATAGCCACCTTCCTCTTGGTGAAAGATTGGATGGGCTTGTCCCATCAGTTCTAATTCTTCATCAGCGTGGACACAAGTGCATTGTTGCCTCAACTCTTGCTGGCCAAGATGGATGAGCCTAGGAACTGCTTTGGAGTAGTTTAATTTCCTGCACTGGTGGAGCTGTGCCACTGGGCCAGGCCACCTTCTGTCCGATTCTTCCGTTTTCACTGTTTTGATTACCTCTGTCACCTCACTCTTGTGCTGTACCCACCGGTCAACTGGATTTGTTTTTATTACTTGGTCTCTGTTGGATCAGCTACGTTGGACAGCTCCCGTACAGGAGCTCAATTTTCAATTTGTTCCATCTCTCCTGGCAAGTCTCATCCCGGAGTGGAGGTAAAGTAAAGCGGTTGAAGTGTACAGACAAGAGCTTACCCCTCAGTGCTTTGCTGGAGACTGTTCTTTCCTCTGGGTCTTTTATTCAAAATCCCTTCCAGGACAAACCCGAATGGCAATGTAGTGAAAGAAGATGTGACCCTCCAAGCACTGGCAAAGGGATGACTATCACGTAAACGCAGCTCCCATCAGGCCTGACAAACTCACTATACCTGCCACATTGCTGTCGTGGTATTTATCCATAAAGAATGTCTTGTAAAGGTATCAAATAAAAGCTCGCAGAATGCTGGTCATCACAAGGATTGAGAGATGAATGTACGGGTGTCATGCAAGGAGTTGTGTCTATGTGCTAAAAATGTTTAAACTAGATAACCAGGCAGGGATGATAAACAAGTTTTTCCCTGACAAAGAAATGTTGTGTGATCTGTCTGCCTAGGCCTCTGAGGTAAATTAAGTACAATAAGGGGAGACAGATTTGCACGTAAGTCAACAGGAAGAGCTAGGTTGACTGGGGGACGTGAAATCAGCCTGGGAAGGCACCTGAGACTAAAGCCACAGGGGGCTGTCTTGTGTTTGGGGAAACAGAAGCAAAAAGATATTTTTCCTGATGCATTTCACGAGGAACACTCCTGGTGGAAGGGAGTGATTCATGAAAAACCAGGCTCCTAATTTGACTGAAAATCAGCAAGCTCTGCAAAGGACTCTGAGAAAGAAACTGAGACAAAGGATTGTATTCTGCTAAAGTTATGTTTAGACTCTTACAAGCGTATTACACTTGTTTTATATGTAACTAGTCCTGCGTCCCCTACCTTTACTCCGTGTCACTTAAAAAAAATTCCATGTTTGTTAATAAACTTGTCTTTGTTTTATCATAAGTAGACCACAGCACTGTAATATTAAGCAAAGCGTGAACTCTTAGCTGAATCAAACAAGCTGGGTTGTACCCTGCCTCTTTGGAGATAATGAACATGGTAAGTTTCTTTGAGTGTCCAGTACCAGGGCTGGATATTCCAGGCATAGGTGCTGGAACTAGGGGTGATGCAGCACCCCCTGGCTTGAAGTGAATTCTATTATAAACAGGGTTTACAGTTGGTTCAGTGGCTCACAGCACCCTCATTATACAAATTGTTCCAGCACCCCTGACTCCAGGGAAACAATCTTCTAGGGGCTCAGGATTTGGAGTGCACCAAGTGTTACCTGTCTGGCAAAGGAGAGGCTGGCAGAGTCCAGAGAAGTTTGTCGGGGGCGGCTAACAGACCAGAGTGACAGGGAGCTGCCCCCAGTTCAGCACGAGCAAATCTTTCGCTGAGGCAGAAGGGTAACAAGGTGTCTCATGGTTCTGAGCACTCTGAGAAAGTGTCAGTTTTGTACATCCCCTGTGCTTGCTCTGCACAACAAAC
The DNA here is from genome assembly GCF_003597395.2 of Chelonoidis abingdonii. Taxonomy (NCBI): domain Eukaryota; kingdom Metazoa; phylum Chordata; order Testudines; family Testudinidae; genus Chelonoidis; species Chelonoidis abingdonii. The sequence goes on along the minus strand of NC_133772.1, from coordinate 155,746,954 downwards.
CCACGTAACACTGGGAGAACCATAACTAGTCAGAAGCATTCAAGGCAGCAGGCATCAAATCTCACCATCCGCAGCACAAGGCAGGGCTGGCTCCAGGCACCAGCTAAAGAAGCTGGTGTTTGGGGCAGCCAATACCAAGGGGCAGCCCTCTGGCTGCTATTGGGGCGGCACATCCAGGTCTTCTGCAGCAATTCGGCGACGGGTCCCTCAGTTCCTCTCGGCGCGAAGGACGCGCCGCTGAATTTTGCCGCCAAAGATTGGAGCAGTGCGATTGCGCTGCCGCGGCTTTTTTTTTTTTTTTTTTGCTGCTTGGGGCAGCAGAAAATCTGGAGTCGGCCCTGGCACAAGGGCCATAACTATTGATGTTCCTTGGCTGTTACTGTTTCCAGCCCTTTAGGAACAAGCAAGAGAGATGCTCAAGAAAATCCGTTCTTGTGGTTTTGTTTTTTGGACATCTGAGCGTACTTTCCTGCGAAGCTTTGCTTCCACTGAGGAATGTCGCTTTTCAGATTCGCAATACTCAGGCTAAATGAGAAATTCGGAGGTGATGACAAAATACCCTCCAGTGCTTCACAAGAGGTACAAGTTTTCACACCATTTGAGGAAGATGTTCTCTGAATCGTGGAGTAAGCAAACAGTATCTAAACTCCTGCCCAGCCACGTAACTAGGATACAACGGAGATCCAATGGAGAGTGAAACCCTGCCAACTTACAGTAAATGTCTGATCTCCATTTTGAAGCTGGCCAAGGCAGCCTGATGGGTTCCATTCTTGGTTATCAGGAGCTCATTTTCTAACGCCAGAGTCAGCTCCGTCAGGTTGACCTTCCCATCCAGGCTAAAATCCAAGGCCTGTAAAACAGCAACAAGTCAGCACAAACGAGGCAAACTTCCCTTCTCCTGTAGAAGCTTAAAATGAAGGTGACAACAGAAAGCTGGGGAAGCCTAGAAGTGGCCTGCGCTTGGTGGTGAATTTGTTCTGAATGGCAGCTCTGCAGGAATACAGAAATGTAGCCTCTCAACGGACCCTCCCAAAATTAAATACATGCTGAGGCAAAGGGAAAGGAGGCACAATTTCCAGTTAGAGACACAGTCAATCAAGTGCACACATGAGAGAAGTGGCAGATGCATTTGTCTGTTTACTGTAGGTCTCAGCTAAATTGCATTTGTTTTTAATTTAAATGTGGCAGGATGGATGATTGAAAATGATCTTCCCAAACATTAAAAAAAAGTCTTGCAATAAAGACAACCAGAGAGGTAGGTTAATTTGTGCATGACCCTTAGCTTCAATTAACTTGTGTATTTAATAATAAAAACCTCACCTTAATTAGATCACAAAAAAAACCCTCACCTTAATTAGGTCACAAAGCCCGTTGCTAGTAATTACAATGGTGGAAGCCTTTGATGGGCCTCCAGTTATACTTTGTTTTAACTGAAGTATTTTACCATACTTAAAATGATAAACACTGTGTGTAAAGATGACAAATCACATGTTAATGGTAATAAAACCAGATAGGAAAAAAAGCTAAAAACTAAAGTAATCAAGCAGCAAATGAAAGAGAAATTAAGGAGCTACATTTCTCAAATGCCAGTCTGGCTAAAAAGAAAACAACTGAATTTTTAGGACTAGGACTTGGCTTGAGCCCAAACTGAATTTCCTTGCCTAGGGCTGATAGAGTTATGGTGCAAGTGTTTATAGCAGCTAGTAATGCTCAAACTCAGTGTAACGTTGACTGACAGACAGGTGAAAATTCTTACAGTGTATCCCCCAGTGTCATAGAATCAAGTGCCAAGAACAAGTACAGGAAATTCTCCTTTAGCTTGTCCACAGCTTTCGAAAAGGTAGCCTGCGAGCAGTTTGCTGCAGGGTGAGCACATCTGTTCTGCAATGGATATGAACATTTTTATCCTCTGGACATGGAACACCCGACATGAGCCAGGATCTCAAATGTTGCTCTCCATTTTGTTATGCGCAACAATTTAAAGCATTCCAACGCTGGAGTATTTGGTTTGCTGGCGCAGTCTGGGATTTAGACATCTAAATCATTACACCGCCCCCTGGAAGTATAGGTGGCCTGCTTCAGGAAGGACGGAACGCTGCCCTTTGTGTCACCTTAAAACCCATTCACTCCGTGGGAGTTGTCACTTCTCATTTCTCTAAGCCTTAGGAAGTTACCATGGATATCAACATCCCTGCTGTTCCCAGCACTGCATCATTTTAGATTAAAAGGGCGGATCAAGAAGCGGCAGCATCCAAAATCAAAACCAGGCGGCTGGGGATCTACCCAATTACCGTGAGGATGTCATGACCATTCTCGATTCCCTCTTCGTGCCATATGTCAAGTACTCGCTCCACAGAGGCATAGCCCAGCCCGTCGTCGAGGCTGGAGAAGACTCTGAACCCAATCGTACTAGTCATCGTGGACAGGGCAGTGGTGCGTCTCCCACTTTCATCAAAGGACTAGAAGAGAGGAGAGACAGTGGTCTGCAAAGGCCAGCTAAGGGCAACACTGGACATTTCCTACTGCTGCAGAAGGAGGAAGGCTTATAAACTGAATTGCCGTAAGGACTTGAATCTTCTCTCAACTGCACTGATATAGCTCAAGAGTAATTCCATTTAATCCAGTGAAACCCCAGTCTAACCAGGCCCTTGCTGTTAAGTTTCTAGTGTAAAATAAAGGAGGAAAAATTCTACTGTAGCAAGACAGGTTCTCAGGCTGATAAGAGTTTTACCCTGTTGTAATTACACAACTATGGGCAATTTTGGTTTGGAATGTTTTGTTGTTCCCCCCCCGAAGGGGTGCCTCAGGAATCCACCCGCACATTTGCCTTTGCTGGCCCTTCCTCCCCACAGACCACGTGACGTTTCAGTGGAACAGTTGCCTGGTGGTGCAGGCTCTCACCTGATCACTCTGGGCCAACAAATTTTTTTTCCCCACTTTACACCGTGGTATCAGGAGCATGCAGGTACTTCCATAAGAAGCGACCTGACGGTGGCTTATACTGATTCCCCCACACCAAAGCAGTTTACTCCTCTTTACAGCATACACAAAGATGGCCTTTGAATTCACAATGGGCACAACCAAACCCAGATGCAGTAGTCGTTTTAACCCACCCCAGCTTGGCCTGTGACATTCCTGCTGACTTTCTGGAGTCTGATAACCAATGCCTAGAGAGAGCCTTTCCCCAAAATAACGTGTTCTCTTTTGTGGAGAGAGAACATAGAACTTGAAACAGTGACCGCTCTGGTCCCCAGTTCTTACACCAATGCAATATTAGTCTGGTAACACCTGGGGGTCCACCAGCAGCAATCAGGTGCCTGCATGGAGAAATAAAAGCACGTGGGGCATGACTCAATCTCCACTGAAGGGCTCCGGCTGACTTTAAAGGACTCTGAATCAGGGTCCTAGTCTAATGTGGCATCAGAGAATCAGGTTAGAGATCAAGAAGGCCTATCAGCAGAATCAGGCAGCGACATCTACCTGAAAGCTTCTCTTATTATTACATTATCTAGTCTCCCAACCATCTGGGACTAGCTGCTATTAAAAAATGTCTAGCATTCTAGTCGAATGAGGCTATTTTCCAAAGAAATACTGTCCCAGTGCTGCTCACCTGCATGGAGAGGTGCCGTTTGAGTTGTCTGTATGGGGTAGAAGCTGATGGTGTAAGAGATTTTCCATTTTTAAATAAGCCATAGAAAAAGTCCTCTATGCTCATTGTGCCATCTTGTTCAAGATTATGGAACACCTCTTCAAGCACCTGAAAGCGATAAAATACAGTCAAAGTCCTTTATACACATGGAGCACCTCTCAGCTGCATCAACATGAGACGCACTTCACAGCTCAGCATAAAAAACAAAATTCTACCAGTTTAAGTCGTTTGTGCAGATGTCATTTAAGGAGCAAACCAAACAAATTACTCAGTATACCAGATTAATAATAATAATAAATGAAATGGCAATTACTGTATTGTGAACAGTGGCTGAGTCACAGAAATACCAAATACAACTACACTGAAGCTTGCGTACCAGCGCGTTTTTTCCCCTGCAACATTTTAAGCTGTTCTCCCCTCTCAAAACACAGTTTAAAGAATTTCAGTGTCTCGAGGGGTAGTATATTCAAAGAACTATCTTCTAGAAAACGTTTTCTCCATTACTCGGGGTTGGTCCTGCTCTGAGCAGGGGGCTGGACTAGATGATCTCTGAGGTCCCTTCCAACCCTCATATTCTATGATTCTATGCTCCCAAAGCCTTCTGGCACAAGGGTTTCAGAGCAAATGATGTGCTGAAAGAACACCAGCTTGCAGAGTAGCAGCTGAACTGAGGGACAGTGCCAGGTTAAAATAAATACCATTTACTACCACAAGGCAGCTTGGTTTTCAAACCCCCTTAATTTTTAATATGGAAAGTGTTTAAAACGTGCAGTTCATTGACTTTCTGCACTACACTCTGCTTTGACTATGAAAGAATCTCATCCGTTTCTAGTCCCTTTCAATTCCTGGCTCCCCGATGGCACCAGGACGCTGCAATGTTTGTGTTGCAAACACTGCAAATGAATATTATCCCATTAAAATACAGACATCCTGAAAAGAAAAAAAAAAAAGAAGTCATTTAAGTTGTTATTTGGGGGTGTAGAAAAGCTACTGTTTACAAACCTGTGAATCCTAAACTGACATGAGAGTGTCCCAGTAACACAAAAAAATTCACTTCAAATTTAGTTTTGAAATATTGCCCCAGGGCATTGTCTGTTACAACTGTCCCCCTGCTGCATTCCTTGTTCCCTTCTCCTTTCTGTTTGTCCTGTGTGGCCGCCCCTCCCGGCCATTGTGCCAACTAAAGTCACAGCCCTATTCATAGGGATGGCTTGTACAGACTAACTGGAGCCACTGCTCTGCCTAGGGAGGGGGCTTCTTGCTTCTTTGTTTGGCTCCTTTGTTCAGACCTGGGCTCGGTGTCGGGGGCGCTGCCCAGAAATGCAAGACCTGAAGTGGCCAACTAATTAAGCATATGAGTCATACCTGTGGCTCAGAACATGCCCAGGCATGCCTATGCTCACCTGCAGGTTTTCCCTGCCTCCTCTCCTCCCGTGTATCAAGAGGAGCCAATCAAAAGTACTGGTGGGAAACTGCCTGAGTCTGCCTTTAAAGCCAGACATTTTCTGATCAGACCTCGGAGAAGGTCCTTGCTTTGCCACCTGGTCTGATCAGCTAGGGGTCTTTGGGGGGCCCTCTCCCCGCTCTCGTTTGTTTTTGAGCGTGCCCCTGTTTTTAAACTCCCCCAGCACACAATTTGTGCCTGGAGATCTCTGATTTTGTAAGTGAATCAGTCCTCTCGTCCCGATGCTATACGTTCTGTTTCTTGTTGCTGCTGTCTGGGATTGGTAAGACTCCGTCTTGAAAACTCCCGTCTGGATGCTGGCTTGTTTTCCCAGATGCACCAGCTAAGCTGGTCTGATCTGTATTTGTTCTTGCTCCGCAGGCCTTGCTGCTAAAAATAGCTGTGCCGCTGCTAAGGTCGCCTTCCTGGACTGTATCGGGCTGCCAGCTTGCAGCCGCCCTTGCTGCAGCCCACTAGTTAACCCCCCTCCCCGGTGTACCTGGCCCGCACCTGCCTTGGAACGCTCCCCTCCGATCAAGAATCGCATAGTGTAAGGATGCACTATTAGAATCAGGTTCTTAGTATTGGCATAGCTGTGGTTAAGTTAGGTTAGAGAATGGTATTGTGCTCTGTAAGTATGTTAAAATTGTTGCTTGTGTTCGTTACTTGCTATTTGGTAGTCTTGGTTAAGTTAAGATCAAGAAAGATTTGCTGTGTTCTGTATTGTGATAAGTCTGTTTCCGCTGCCTAATCCCCGCCCAGTGCCGTGTTCCCCCGGCTCCCAGTCACTTTGCAGTCCTTGCTTTAACTGCAGCCTGTCGCTCTCGTGTTCCTGGTTTAAATCCTCCGCGCGCAGCTCGCTTCAACACGTGCCCTTCCCCATCCCAACCTCATCTCCCACGGCCTTTCCTCTCCTCTTTTAATCTTCCCATGTCACCCGCTCCTACTGCCCCAAACTCATGTAGATTACTGAAGTCTAGAAAAATCCATGTACCCTTTTTCTCTCTAACACCTCACATTTACTAGAGTTGTGGTTATTTCACATATTTTCCCATAACTGTTAGTGGTTATTGCTGCTGTGACACTCCTTTAAATAAAAATTGTAGCTACCTGTTTACTTTATTATTTCGTGTTATGTTACCGCTGTTTGCACGCCTATTGCACCCTTATACTATTTATTAAAAGAAACCCCTCCCCAATTGTCTACCTTAACAAACCCCATACCCCTCACTATTTTATTTTCCCTGTTTTTGCATTTTCTGAATAAAGTTTATTTTGCACCCCACCAGTGCAGTAGTTGTCCCCCAAGATCCCCTACCTGCTGGCAGGGTCAGGCATTTGCAAATGGAGCTTAAAGCAAGGGTCTGTTGACTTCTTGTCAAGCACTCTAGTGCCTGATGAGGCAGTTTAATACCACGCAGTGGTGTAGTGGTAAAAAAAAAAAAAAAAAAAAAAGTGGGCAAACTAACCTTTCTGGTGCTCCAGATGGGGCAGTGACATAGTAGGCATTAAGGAGGTGCAGAGATTCCCTTATTTTGAATTGTGTTTAGGCTAGGATGACATCGGGGTGAAAGTCAGAAGTGCCATTAAAAACCATTTTTGGCACTCTCAGCTATACACAAAGTGATCCGAAGCGAGTTAACTCCGTATTCCCCAATCAAGAAGCAGATAAACTCCATTAACCCCTGGACCACACTACGGATACCCTGGATACAGACCTGCTGTTTACTTTCTGGTTTGCAATGACAGTTTAGATCCCATTTTACTGGAGAAACCATCATTAGTTAGGGCTGTTACTACCTTTTTATAAAGACAGGATCGAACACTTGTTGACTCAAAACCGTTACGCTCATTAGGAAGCTATCAACAGGGTTTGGATCCTGTTTTCCAAGTCACCACCTGTCTCTTTAGAATGGACAATTAAATGTATCCTAGGCATTTTTCAGAGAAAAGCGAGTCATTTTCCTGGTAAAAGTGAGGAGACATTTCTTATGGAAAAGCCTTGACAGTACTTTGTGCCACCCCAGCTTTCCTCTGAAAGGAGACACCTCCGCCCTGCTCCGAGATCGTTACCTTGCCATCCACAGTCTGCAGCCCATACTGCTCACAAACGGAGATAAGCTTTTTCCTGTTCAAGTGGCCATCTCTGGTGATCCCTAGATTCTCACAAACCTCCTGCAGCTTCTCTTCTATCCAGTCCTGAGGAGGGGACGATGCAGTCTGTGATGCATTCAAGTCATCTGGATTCCAAAATCTCAACTGGCCTGAAACAAGGGCAGTTGGTTTGACATTATTAAAAGGAGAAATAAAAAGATAGAAACACACTATTGCAAGAAACTCTGGAGGATTTTATAATAGAGAACAAATCTGAAGCTAACACTAGTTGCCAGCATAGTTATGTCACCCAATACCTTCAGCTGGCTGTTTGCCAGCACTAGCAAGTTATCTGCCTTAGGGGCTTGTAATGGTGCCCATCACCACAGCATCTGGGCACCTCCTTCCTTGGTAAGATTCTAAGTGAACTTCATGGGATCTTCTGCTGTGCTTCATCCCTGGCTGCAGGGGCTCTGCCTGGGGCAGCGTTTTGCATTGGGGGGGGGGGAGGGGGTTGCTGTGTCAGTTGGTCAAAGGAGGGACTCCATCAAAGGGAAGATCTTGCAGCATGTTTAACTCTCATGCTCCATCATGGGCTTTGGGACCTGCACAATCCAAGGGGAAGGCAACTCCCCTGATGCTCCCAGAATGACCTGTAGTCTGTAACTCAGATGGGACCTGAACCATGAGGAGCTTTGGAGACTGGGACCAAGGCCTTCAGCTGGCAGTGAGTGAAGACTGGGGGCCCGTGGAGGGACAAGAGCACAAGCTGGACATGCTCACTGCAGCCTAGACGGAGGAGGAAGCGGTCAGCTGCATTCTGCACAAGCTGGAGCTTTTACAGAGTTGTGTAATGTCTGCCAGAGTTCTACCCTCGATAGTTGTGTGTTGGCCACTAGGGCCAGACCTGGTTATCGCTAGGGAGTCCTACAGCCGTAGCCATGCTCCTATGGCAAGACGTTCAGAACCCCCCCATCCCAAAACCATCTGAAGCTTAAATATGCCATTAAGCCAATGCTTTGATCAAGATATGTTCAAACAATTCTCCGTAACCAGCAACCTCCACTTGAACCCCTTCCTCCAAGCAAATAAATCCAGTGCAATACTATACAGCTGAAAAATGTTAACGTTTAGAGGGTTACTTGAAAGGGTTAGAAGACTCTTTGTTGCAATTCCCCGCACTAGCCTGAACTTTCCCTCTTACACACAGACACACTCTCTGGGGGAAGAAACTAGTATTTCCAAAGTAAGTGGGAAATGTTTCGCCATCTCTCAAATCAAAGCAGAGTCTTCAGGATCTTTCTGTGACTGACCAGCCTCCTGCAATCACTGCTCGTGAATGGTGCTCCACAGTCTGTGAAGACAGTGTGCTCTAGTGGGCCGGGTACTGTACTGGATGTCAGGAGACCAGTTTCATCCCTGGGTCTGCCACTGACCTCCTGAATGACCTTGGGCATTGAACTTCCATGTCTCCTCCTACTCTTTGGACTGGGATCATCACTCCCTATGTTTTGGTTGGTGCGTTTAGTACAAGTGATGAGACACACACAACAAAACCTTAAGGGAACAATTTAAAGTCTAGTAGGGTGACCAGACAGCAAGTGTGAAAAATCGGGACAGGAGTGGGGGTAAAATTAGCCTAAATAAGAAAAAGACCCACAAATCGGGACTGTCCCTATAAAATCGGGACATCTGGTCACCCTAAACTCTAGCCAAGGTAGAAGGAAGTCACTTAATTCTGTGACTCACGTTGACATCTAATGGCCAAGGAGTGCAACTCCATCTAATGCTATCAGCATTCCCACTGCTGGGGGAAAACCAGAAGGGACTGTACTAGCAGCATCTATGGCAGTGGGTCTGCACTGCTGTAGCCCAGTGAACCTCGCTACCCAGCAAGAGGCTTGATGTGTGTTGGTACATAGTTCCTCCCCTAGAACTCACAGCACGGAAGCCCCAAGTAGCTGGCCATCCCAAAACACAGGGACCTGCTAAGTGGGGAGGAGGAGAAACAAGAGAATGGGGAAGGAAAGAAAGCAGGAGAAGAGGGAGATGAACAAGAACTGGACAGAGGTCTGCTTGGGACAGAAGAATGAGAATGGGTGAAGGCAGCAAGTGAGAGGGAACCCCACACCCCTCCCCCAGGACTGGAATGCAGGAAGCTAAGAATCCTTCGGTAGAGGGAGCAGGATTGAAGATGATCCAGGGCCACTGGCCTCCAGGGTGGGGCTCAGGCAGCCACCTCTCCCGGGCCCAGCTTTTTGTCTCACCCCAGCCTTGAGGCAGGTTTCCACCTCAATGTGCTACAACAGAAAACTGAAGCCCTGCAGTCTACCTGTTTGTGTTAGCTGGTCACCATTACAAAAGTAGAGACTCAGCCATGTTCCACTGCAAGAGCATCTAAAGACCCTTCTCCAGCAGCCTGAACCTATCACTTCTGCACAGGCCCTAGGAACAGGCACCGGCTTCCCGGAAGCACAAAACCAATATTTTCAAGCTTTCAGAGGAACAGGTTCCAGCACACAGGGATCTTGCATCCCCAGCAAGAGTGAGCCAGGAACCTCCTCTGGCCCATGTGGTTTTTAGCCTCAGACACTTGCAGCCGGTTCCTGGGCTCTGCCTCGCTGAGCACTGCCCTGTGAACATTCCCCAGGGCAAGATGCAAGAGCTCTGCTTACAACTAGATTAGGTCTGAATCAGAAATTCTTACCAAGAAATTGCCATTGTTTAAACTTTACAAAAATAAAAAGGAAGTGCTTCTGCTTGTTCTTACCTTCTGCTTCATATTCCTCGCTATCCTGGGTTTTCCAGTGCTAAGAAAAAAAAATAGGTTCCACAAGTTATTATTCTTCAAAGGCAGTACAGGTATAAAAAGGCCTCTATGGTCATCATCAGAGTTTCAACAATGCTGAGAGACTTTCATCTCCACAGCCTCCAGGGCCAAGCTGTCAATCCAAGCCTTTTTGATGAAGTCCACTGATAGCAGTGCATCTATTCCAAGGTATTTTGGTGAGGGTTTGCCAGGGGCATCTCAAAATAAAATCACTTTTGCAGTAAGTGTAGTTATTGCAAAAATCAGATTTGAAGATACCAGGCTAGAGCAGAGTCTGGTTAAACCAGTTCAGTTAGGAGGAAAGAAAAAAATATTTATTTTGAAAGGGGCTCAATTAAGCAGAACAGATCTGACTTTGTGATGGGAGCACGTGGATGTGAAGGGGAAGATTTAAGGAAGGGTATGTGCCTAGATTTCTAGGTTTTGGACCATCTTTCCAATTCTGGAACAGCACCAGCCATCTCTCTTCTGCTCTGCCTATATGACAACCCAAAGACGACAAGAACGACTAGCAAACTACACACTATGATCTCATCAGCAGCAGGTACCTGAAACAGCTACATCTTGCACACCGCCAGGTTCCAGGTATGGAACCCCCTTTCCCGCTACAAGTCCACACAGCACAAGCAGCAGATTTTCAGTGTCAAGATAAGGTGCAAGAAAGCTGCTCTGCACCCTTTTATACTGCCTCTATCCAAACCAAGTTCAAATCCTGGCTCCCCCAGGCTTGAAAATGTGCTAAATTGATTGAATTAAGGCAGCGTGGGTTTGTTCACAACAGCCTTTCAGAAGTGATAGCTCACCTTTAAAATCCTACTCTAGGCACTGCTTCCAGCTGTGACAGATTAGAGACTGTTCGGGGAGAGAGCAGAGCACTGACGGGAGGTGGAATCTAGAAAAAAAAATGTATTTGCAGGCAGTGGACTTTGTAACGAGCCACATGGAGAACAGGTGGTCGTACAACATACTAGCTTTAGCTTCCGAATGGATAGCCTCTTGTAGAGCATCTTGCTGAAATCCAAGGCAAATATCCCAAATATCCCTGGGGCTGTGAACTGCTACCCTCATACACGTATGATCAGGACATCTGCTCACAGAACATGCAACAAAGAGGCTTAAACTGTTCTTTACCTTATCCACTGTGACATGGGTGGGACAGGTCAGCCTCTGCTCACTGAACCTGCCCCACACTGGGAAAGGAAATCACCACCAAACGGCTGCTGTAGGACAGGAAACCTAAACAACAAGCTCCTCCTTACCTAAACTAGAATATTTACTGAAGACGTTGAAAAAACAAAGCAAGTCACGATGTACTCTCTGCCCTCCCTATGGCAGCAGCCAGCTCCCTAGGAAATGCCCTTCCCAGAGCTAGGGTAAGCGTGAGTCAGCAGAGTGCAACGTGTGTGTGTAGGGGGGACAAAACTAGGAACTCATCATTGCGATCACCTTCAGAAAAGGGAGGAAGTGCTGGCAAGGCAGTCTGAGCACTGGACAGTTTGCGTGTCCTCCACCAGGCAGCCATCCTGGTACGATTCCCTAGCACATGGCAGTCAGCACCCAAGTATCCATGGCCAAGTTACTTCCACAGTTCTATATTCTACATTCATTATTTAAATGATTTACCGAGCACTGCACAGCCAGCCCTAGATACTACTGCCTCTAATCAACTGACAGGGCATTTCATTGCTTATGTACTCAGCACGCACGAAGCCCGGCTATATCAGCTCTCATTCTAACGGCAGTATTAGCAGAGGTTACTTTTCGGCAGTTAAAAAGAAGCACATGAAAGTATACGCATGTGACTGATGGATTTAGAGTCAAAAAGTCACCGAGGACACGAAGAGGCTCTAAATCGCAATATAAAAGTTTAATACATCTCGTTCAGATTACAGCTAAAAGCCATTAATCTACAATGTTACCATGGAAACTGGATTAGGTCACTGTACTTTTTTAGCATGGCTTCTTGCTTCTATTTCATAATCTGGTAAACCGCACGATACCAGCTCCTAACAGCACACAATTTGCATGCCCACCACTGCCTTTCTGCGTGATTGGTATAGGAGCGAACACCAGCAGCAGAGCAGTCTGGAGTGGGGGAAGTCATGCTTCCCTAGCAAGGACCCCCTTGGAAAATAGAAATGGGTGTGGCGAATGAACCGCCAGAATATCCTCCAATGTGCGTAAACAGTCAAACGGCAGCAAGGCAGCTTCTGTAGCCTCAATGGGACGTCACTGAGCAGCGAGCAAGAGCTGCTCACACAGGTGCCAACTTTCTTCAGTCCAGGTGGGTGCTCCACCCTCGCTCCGCCACGAGGCCTTGCCCCACCCTTGCCCTGCCTCTTCTTGCCCCCACTCTGCGCCCTCCCTCCAGCACCTCCTGCCTGCTGCCGAATGCACACACTGACACACGCACACCCGCCATGTGACAATCACACCAGCACAAAAGAATTGAAAAGTTTGCAAACAACCCACAGTATGAAATTTACACTTCTGGCAAATATACTGACAGACTAGGAATGCATTCAAACACAGGACGAACGGCCTGAATTTATGCCGCTTAGCCCCAATGAATACTACTCCCCAGCTCCGCTCAGAAATGGCATTAAAGAATTAGGTTGGCTGGATTCCTAGTTTACCTCCAGTGACCTCTAAGGAAAGACAAAAAAATATACAGAAGGCAGGAGCCAGGGGAGCAAATGGCCACAACTTGTGTCTGTGGAAGTGGAAAACGGAGCATACTCCTGCAGTCAACAATATACGGCCAAAGAATAGCCTCTAGGCTCCAGAGATAGACGCAGCCTTCAAGCGTATTTCCCAGCATCCTCCCTGAACTCCCTTTTGGTGGGAGCCGAGATTTGTTAACGCGAACTGGATTTTGAAGCGGGATGGGGTGAGGAGGAGAAATCTCTCTGAGCCCGGTTGTGAAGGGTTTACATACAAGTAGTGTAATATTTTATTTCTTATTTTTTAAAGCAAGAGCTGAACTGAAGCCACTGAAACTTTTAAGCACTCGATGGAGAAGCACCAGGTAATTTCATAAATCCAGACAGTTCAGAGAGGCTGAATGGTGAGCTGAACACCTGTCCTCCCTGCTCTATGCTGATAATCAATTGTCGCAGACACTGAAGGCCGAATGGCCCTGTTAGCCTGACTGCTGTGATAATTCGCTTTATCTGCAGGCGCTTTCCTCTGCTGCCCAGCATCGGGGGCTCTATTGTATGGGGCTGCTGCAGCATCAGCTGGCAGGACCCTCTACACACATGGACTCCTTACCAGACTGAATGCTTGACAAGAGCTTCATTGTGAGGCAGGAGTACCAGAGGTCAGAGGTCAAGCAACACCCAAAATGGCTGCCACAGAAGGCAGCCAGCCTATTTCAGGAAGACAAAGAGACTTCCATCAGTGCTGTGGACCATGCATCTCAATGTCACGCGAGGCATTGTTGTAGCGGGCGTCATTGTTCTACAGCTGGATGTGGGTCACACACATTACTAAGCCAGTGTGCAGAAGGCAGAGATTTTAGGAATGTATTATTTTGACAGACACATGCTTTGCTGGGCTGAAGAGCAGATGGCTCAGGTTTTCAATGATCGCTAGCTTCCAGCTCAGAACTCATGTAAGCATCTGCAGTCCGTGCAGTTTGCTCGCTGCGGCCTCTCTCCATAATAACGTAGCAACCTCTCCCACCCTACCATCTGCTTCAGTGAGACAGATCTTTGTTCTCGGTCCGAATATATTGCTAATTAAAATGATGATCGGGGCTCACACTGCACTTATTCTATCCTGCACATGTTCAAGTGATCCTTAGCACCAATGTTAACATCAGATTTTGGGGGTGAGAGGGGGCGGAGGGATGGGAGTGATGAGGGGATGGCATGTGTTTGCTGAAGGGTCGACTCATTGATTCAAAACAGCCAGAACAAAGATCCCCAAAACTGAGCAAGCCTCTAAACTGCAACACAATTTACAGCTGCTTTCAATGATAAAGCACCACCACTAAGAGCCAACAGGGAGTCCAAACAATAGCCACTCACAGCTCCTGTTTTAAAAAGATAAACATGCTTTGGATGATCAGATTTGTATTTTGAAGACTTCAGGATCCTAGATTTTGAAAAGAGTCACAGATATCATTTCTCTGCCCAACTTTGTGGGCCATCCTGTGACGTAAATCAGGGATGGAAGATTTTCCAGTTTCAATTAGAACCTTTTCATTCAAAAGCAAAGGAAAGTATACATCCATACTCTTCAGGCTTTTCCTCAGATTAAGCTCTTCTTTATCTGATAAGCATGCAAATTCAGGAATAAGGCACCCGGCTAGGACATAATCATCCCTCCATAGCACAGTAAGGAAGGAGGCAAAAAGTTTGGATTTTGGCCATCTCAGTAGTAGAGGATTGCCAGAAAGACCTTTAAGCTAGAGCAGTGGTTCTCAAACTTTTGGAGTAGTGACCCCTTTCACATAGCAACCATCTCAGTCCGACCCCCCTTATACATTAAAAACACTTTTTATATATTTAAACACCATTATAAATGCTGGAGGCAAAGCGGGGTTTGGGGCGCAGTTTGACAGCTTGCAAACGCCCCCCCCCTTCCCCCCGTAACAGCGCAACCCCCTGAGGGGCCCGGACCCCCTGTTTGAGAACCCCTGAGCTAGAGCGTTAAATGGGTTGTCCATCATTACGGTATCGAAATAATTTCCACAGGTACTAAGCACAAAGGGACAAGCTTACAGTTACTGACAAGTGTAAAGGGTGAAGCTGCTGGCATGTTTGGGGAGGTAATTTCAGGGAAGCTCCGTTGAAGAGGAAGTGGGTTTTGCCACTGGTTTTGAGCACAGTGAGCATGGGGGTTGTTTATTTGGCAGCGGGCTCCATAGGCTTGGTCCAGCTCCTTGGAAAGCTCCAGCTCCTTAAAATACAAGTCTTCCTCCGCTTGTCAACAGCTTTTTCCAGTGGAACCAGGCAGTCCTGGGAGGCTGCCCTCATGGAAGGAAAGGCCATCAGGTAGCTAGGGCAGGCACTCTGCAGGGCTTTGGGTGTCAATGCAGTGACCGTGAGCTAGACTCTGCTGGGGAAGGGGAAGGAGTGTATCAGGGTGATGTGTCCCTGGTAAGCAGTGCAGCCTCAGAGCACTGGGCTAGTAACTGGGAACTGCAGCAGGCCAGCCTGGAAGTTACAAATGCATGAATCACTGAGGCCAAAGCAGCTACATGTAGCTACAGGCCGCAGTGAAGGGCTCCATCAGCAGGATGCTATACTGGAGTGTAGACACAGGAGTGGCAGCTTGGGTGAGCTGTGTATAAAGCTCTCTTCTCTATTCTACCTGCCAAAGCCAGGCCTCTCTATCTACACTGCTCTTTATACCCGCGCTCTCCAGGTGTTAAGTGTCTGTCCGCTACACAACACCATAAGTACCGATGTACCCGTCCTCTCTTCGTTCCCCGCTGCTGAATGGAGTCCGTTCTAGCCAATGTGCTTTCAGGCAAATCACCAATTATAATTCAAAGCACAAACAACAGAGCTCATGCCACTTTTTGAACATGGGGACTATTGGCCGACCCCCAGCATCGACGACAGCAGGGTTTCAAAAGCTGCATTAGCAGGAGGTTAATACTGGTGAAGGACTGGCTAGCCAGGATTTAGTCCCACTAGCCATGCTTCTGAGAAGTGGCTTTAAAAATCCTGAATGTCATCTTCAGGAGGGTCATTCCTAACCAAATCTGTAGTGTCTTTTGCTCCCCTGCAGAGCCCAGAAGTTCCCGCTGCAGTCTGGGAGGCTGAAGATACACACAAGTTTTAGGGCTTCAGTACATATCAGCTGGCCCCTCTTGTTTTCAGATACCCTGCTGAGGGCATTACAGAAAGGTAGAAGGAAGGCACCGAGAAACTTATCCCAGTGTTGAGCAAACCTCACGAAGGATTAAGTCCCTGGTATCCCTCCTGAAAGAAACCAGCACAAACGTTAGGATGTTTCATGCAGACAGAAGAACAAGTATGGCTACTTAGGGTATGGCTACACTTGAAATTTCAAAGCGCTGCCGTGGCAGTGCTGTGGGAGCGCTGCCATGGCAGCGCTTTGAAGTGTGAGAGTGTGGTTGGAGTGCCAGCGCTGGGAGAGAGCTCTCCCAGCGCTGCACATAAACCACATCCTCTACGGGTGTAGCTTGCAGCGCTGGGAGCTGTGCTCCCAGCGCTGCAGCACTGATTACACTGAGGCTTTACAGCGCTGTATCTTGCAGCACTCAGGGGGGTGTTTTTTTTTTTAACACACCTGAGCGTGAAAGTTGCAGCGCTGTAAAGTGCCAGTGTAGCCATACCCTACGTTAATTGACTGACCTTGTTAATTTACCAGCCTTTTACACCCACTTTACAGCTAACAGAAAGGAATACAATTATGCTGAGTTTTCCTAGCTGGTGCACATCCCGAGGAAGTGTATTAACATTGATTTCGAGGTCAGTGCAGTGCACGTGGCCTGCACCAGAGGAGATGGATTAGTTTCTCCACGGTGGTAAGCAAACACATTAGTGCACATATGACTGCAGAAGCCAGCTCTCTTCCAAGTGCACAGTCGAATTACTGTGAGGAAGGCAAGACTGGGAAGCAAAGGATCGTAGAGCCATGTGGAATCGTTGGCAAGCAGGCACACTAGCCAGGAACTCGGTCTTTTAAAAGTTCTCGTCTGGGGGTGAAGTATGTTTTAAAGTGACACATTTCATTCTCCCCTACAGATAACCAGGTTTTCACTGCCCCCTAGTATTGCTACATCAACTCTCTCTCCTAACAGCTGCCTGCTCCTACCTGCAATCCGTATTTCAACGTTCTGTCGGCGCGTTGTGTGGCCAGCTAGAGCACACTGGGGAAAGAATCCAACTTCCCCTCTATGACAAGGTCTGTGCATCCACTCTGAACTGACAGCTAGCAACACCTGCAGTGCGGTACCAAAGCTCATGGATATTATCCACCACTTAGTGCAGTGTGGCTGGTGCCCCTCAGCAGTCACAGCCCTCCAAGGAGGCATCATAAGCAAACGCGGGGGAAGGGAAACAAAAACAAATGTTTCTTCTCCCTCACTGGACAATTTCCACTGAGTGCCACTGGACGTTCAATATCGGATTGACAGTATTTGGCAAACACACGGCACAGTGGCAGGGATCCAGCATCAGCAATGTGCTGTTGTGGCTATATGCTAATACACCCTACCAAGGTTACACTATTTCTCCTCCCGTGCACATTCTGTGGCTTGGAGTGGTGGAAGGAGGAAGAGTCTCAGTGCTCACACGATGAGATGCATAAGTTTCATCCAGCAGTACCATGGTGAAGTTTGACATGGAGGGGGAGGGATAGCTCAGTGGCTTGAGCATTGGCCTGCCAAACCCAGGGTTGTGAGCTCAATCCTTGAAGGGGTCATTTAGGGATCTGGGGTAAAAAAAAATAGTTGGGAATTGGTCCTGCTTTGAGCAAGGGGTTGGACTAGATGACCTCCTGAGGTTCCTTCCAACCCTGATATTCTATGATTCTATGCCCTGATCTTACAGAACACAAGCAAAAGAGGAGTTGAGATCTTTAGGTGAGCACATGACTAGATTTACTATAAATAAAGCTTGATACAACCATGCATCTCTGGAACTGAACATTCCCAGGCTGGGAGGAGAAAGCAGCTTTCAGAACCTCAGGAATATTTATAAAGTTTCTCTTCTCAAAGCATGTCATTTTGATGTTGCAGATTATGGCAGTGCAATGGAAATCACCAGGCACAAACGGAGAAGATAAGGGGATGGGAATGCCAGGAAAACCCCTATTGTATTATCTAACAAATGCATATAACAAAGGAACAAAGTTTTCTGCAAGCAAAGACTCGCCACCTCCAGTTATGGCAGTTCTGTAAAACTGCCACTGCAAAGGAGCAGAGTAAAAAGGCCAGATTTCCTTAATCTTTGTTTGTACCACAATACATGGATTAATACTCTAGCATCAGACAGCTAGCCCGGTTATTCATCTTCTATATTAGCTAGTACTGTAGTTGCTACTGAGTTTTCACGGATGAACTGAACTGATGGCAGAAGACGTCTCTTCTGCTCACAATACACTTCGTTAGACATGAAGCCAGAGTTATAGCCATAGCTTAATTACTGGCCCTTACTTTATTCAGAAGCACAAAGAGGCCAGAGGGAGGTATTCTGGTATTTAGTCAGCATGATCTAATGTGTAGAACAGTTATTAACATGCTACATCAACCAGATACAATCACGTATTCTTCTGGGTTTTGAGTAGACACCTTACAAAGCTGGTCCAGTGGTGGCACTGTCAGACATGATCTTGGATAGGACTGGACAGCTCCCCAGTTTACTTCAGGAGTTACACTATTATCTGCATGCCAAACGTATAAGTACAGACCAGAAACTAAGCGAAGCTGCATCTTATTTACAAAGAACACTTTTTACTCTGGGAGAAAATATTGCTCCGTATTAAGAGAGTGGTTTGCAGTCGGACGTGTTTTTTACGCTTAGCCCCAGTCTGAAGTGACAGTTTTGCATTGTAAGCCCCAGCCCCAGGCTGTGTATTGGTTTAGGGCTGGCAGATTATACTTTAATATAATTCTGACCGATAACATCAATGTTTATTTAAGCATTTTTTCAGATTTTTATCGATTTAACTCTTCACAGCTGCAGGAAATTATAGTGGTTTCAGACAATTATTTAATGACAGTAGAGGCAGAGATTTAAAAAATTAAACCTTTAAAAAGCTGTTTGAATACAAACTGTCATCATCACATGCCAAAATATACAAAGTAGATCTCCTTCAATCAATAAATCAGACCCGTGTTTACTATTCATTCTCTAGTCCATTTGTAACAAGCCTAATTCAAGACTAAAATCAATAGATTTTGCTAAATTCCTAAGCCACGTTTTTCTTACTTCGCCTGTTAGTTTTGATCATCTATGGAAATATTTCCGACGGTTTTTGGGTGTACAGTGAAATCAACATTCACTGACATTTATCAGTAAAAATCTAATCCTTTTAAACCTAAATTATGCTATACACACAATAGCCTATTTCCAAACAATGTATAATTATGACAAGGACTCTGGAGATGCTACATTCCGTTCAAATTAGCTCTGCCCTGCTGCCCACTTTGATCAACTATTATGCACAATCTGGCCTTGTACCACATTCTCCCTGGCTGATGTGCAGGATACAGCAAGGGAGGGAAGTTTGGAAAGAACTATGCTGTGGGAAGCTATAGATTCAACAAAGCTTTGATCCCAGCTACTCCAGTTTCCCCCCAGACTTTACTCAACTGAAGCCCAAATAAGAAGACTTGAGAAATCATTTCTCTTCACGAAAAATAGAAAAGGGACCTATTTGTGACTCCTTTGTAAAGCACTGAGACTGATAGATAAAAAGCACTTATATAAGACCTAGTTATTATTATTATATTTCTGCATGGATCTTATATTTCAGCTGCTTGAGCAACAGAAAGTTTGCAATCTTATCCTGCAGTGTTGGGGTTAAAGGAACAATGCTTGAACTGGGCAAGTGGTAGGTCACAGCCATATTATTTGGCTGAGGCTCCAGACCAGTGCTTTTCTTTGATAGTGGATTGCTGTGTCTGTGTGTACACATGGAGAGCTGGGTGTAGCTGGTAGCACCAGCCATGTGGTAGCATACTTCCTGGGCCCACGGAGCCTAGATGGTTTTCTGAAATCCCAGGCCTATCCTAGCATCTGATAGTGTAACACTCCTCGGGTCTAGAACCCAGGCCTGTAGAGCTACCAGGCAGCTGACATCTCCAGGCTGCCACCCAGCAGCAGCTGTAAACAGCTCACGCTCCACTCCCCATGACCTGTTGTGGACAACGACCATGGAACTTCCGCCTTGGGATTTGACAGACAGCAGCCTAATGGCTCTTGATTGGCTGCCTGCCCTATATAAACCCAGGCAAAGCATGGATCTTCTCTAGCTGGAATACTGGAGTACGGGTATTGAAGGCTATGTGCTGTTTAGAAAAGACAGGAAGAAAGGCAAAGGTGGCGGAGTCGCCTTGTACATCAATGATGGGGTGAACTGTAATGAAATAAGAAGTGATGGAATAGATAAGACGGAGTCTGTCTGGGTAAAAATCACGCTGGGTAAAAAAGCTACTAGAGCTTCCCCGAGATAGTGCTTGGGGTGTGCTACAGACCACCGGGATCTGATTTAGATATGGATAGAGACCTCTTTAATGTCTTTAATGAAGTAAACACTAACAGGTAAACACTGAAGGGGGAAAAGGTGTGATTATTGGGAGACTTCAACTTCCCGGGATAATAGACGGGGAGGAGCGGAGTGCCTTTGCGAAGAATAATAAGGGGTGCACATTTTTCTGGGATGTGATAGCGAGCTGGATGGGCTTCATCCAAGTAGTTGAAGTACCTACGAGAGGGGGATGCCATTTTAGATTTGGTTTTGGTGAGTAGTGAGGACCTCGTAGAAGAAATGGTGGTAGGGGACAACCTTGGTTCGAGTGATCATGAGCTGATTCAATTCAAATTAGATGGAAGGATAAACAAACGTAGATATCTGGGATTAGGGTTTTCGACTTCTCGAGGGCTAATTTTAAAGAGTTAAGGAAATTAGTTAGGAAAGTGGATTGGACGGAGGAACTTGTGATTTAAATGCGAGAGGAGGCCTGGGAATTACTTTAAGTCGCAGGCTGCGGAAACCTGTCGGAAGCCTGCATCCCGAGAAAGGGAAAATAACCATGGCCAGGAGTTGTAGGCCAAGCTGGATGAGCAAGCAACTCAGAGAGGGGATTAGGAAAAGCAGAAAGCTTACAGGAGGTGGAAAAAGGCGGGATTAGCAAGGGAAGCTACCTAGTGAGGTCAGAAATGTAGAGATAAAGTGAGGAAGGCTAAAAGCCGCGTAGAACTGGACCTTGCGAAGGGAATAAGCAAACCAATAGTAAAAAGGTTCTAAACAGCCACATAAAATAAGAAGAAAACAAAGAAAGAAGAAGTGGGGGCCGCTATACACTGAGGATGGAGCGGAGGTTAAGGATAACCTAGGCATGGCCCAATATCTAAATAAGTACTTTGCCTCGGTCTTTAATAAGACTAGTGAGGAGTTTAGGGATGATGGAGGGATGACAAACGGGAATTGTGGATATGGAGGTGGATTTACCGCATCTGAGGTAGAGGCCAAACTTGAACAGCTTTAATGGGAAAATCGGAGGGACCGGGACAATCTCCACCCGAGGATATTAAAGGAACTGGCGCGTGAAATTGCGAGCCCGTTAGCGAATTTTTTAAGCAATCGTAACTCGGGGGTTGTGCGTAGCGACTGGAGAATTGCTAACGTAGTTCCTATTTTTAAGAAAGGGAATAAAAGTTGATCCGGGTAATTATAGGCCTGTTAGCTTGATGTCTGTTGTGTGTAAGGTCTTGGGAAAAAATTTTAAGGGAGAAAGTAGTTAAGGACATTGAGGTCAATGGTAATTGGGACGAATTGCAACATGGATTTACTAAAGGTAGATCGTGCCAAACCAACCTGATCTCCTTCTTTGAGAAGGTGACGGATTACTTAGACAAAGGAAATGCGGTAGATCTAATTACCTCGATTTCAGTAAGGGTTTGACACGGTTCCGCATGGGGAACTGTTAGTTAAATTGGAAAAGATGGGGATGAATGTGAAAGTTGTAAGGTGGATAAGGAACTGGTTAAAGGGGAGACTCCAGCGGGTCGTACTGAAGGGTGAACTGTCCAGGCTGGAGGAGGTTATTAGCGGAGTCCCTCAAGGATCGGTTTTGGGACCGATCTTATTTAACCTATTTATTACTGACCTTGGCACACAAAGAGCGGGAGATGTGTTAATAAAGTTGCGGATGACACGAAGCTGGGGGTATTGCTAACACGGAGAAGGACCGGGATACTATTCAGGAAGATCTGGACCACCTTGTAACACTGGAGTAATAGTAATAGGATGAAATATAATAGCGAAAGTGCAAGGTCATGCACTTAGGGATTAATAATAAGAATTTTTAGATATATACGTTGGACGCATCAGTTGGAAACGACGGAGGAGAAGGACCTTGGGGTATTGGTTGATAGCAGGATGACTATGAGCCGCCAATGTGATATGGCTGTTAAAAAGCAAATGCGGTTTTAGGATGCATCAGGCGAGGTATTTCCAGCAAGGAGAAGGAGGTGTTAGTGCCGTTATATACGGCGCTGGTGAGACCCCGCCTGGAATATTGTGTGCAGAGTTCTGGTGTCCCATGTTTAAGAAGGATGAATTCAACTGGAACAGGTTCAGAGACGGCTACTAGGATGATCCGAGGAATGGAAAATCTGCCTTATGAAAGGAGACTCAAAGAGCTTGGCTTGTTTAGCCTGACAAAAGAAGGCTCCGGGGGATATGCTTGCTCTATATAAATATATCAGGGGGGATTAACGTTTAGGGAGGAGAGGAATTATTAAGTTTAGTACTAATGTAGGCACGAGGACGAATGGGTACAAACTGGATATTAGGAAGTTTAGACTTGAAATTAGACGAAGGTTTCTAACCATTAGGGAGTGAAGTTCTGAACAGCCTTCCGAGGGAAGTAGTGGGGGGCAAAAGACTTATCGGGCTTTAACGACTAAGCTTGATAAGTATATGGAGGGGATGTTATGATGGGATAGTTTAATTTGGGCAACTGATTTTGGATTATCGGCAGATAAGTCTGCTCAATGGTCTGTGAGGGGATGTTGGATGGGATGGGAACTGAGTTACTGCAGAGAATTCTTTCTTGGGTGCTGGCTGGGCTGAGTCTTGCCCACATGCTCAGGGTTTAGCTGATCGCCATATTTGGGTCGGGAAGGAATTTTCCTCCAGGGCGGATTGGCAGAGGCCCTGGAGGTTTTTTCGCCTTCCTCTGCAGCGTGGGGCATGGGTCGCTTGCTGGTGGATTCCCTGCAGCTTGAGGTCTTCAAATCTCAATTTTGACGTGATTTCAATAACTCAGTCATGGGTTCGGGGTTGTTATAAATGTGTATGGGTAGGGTTTTGTGGCCTGCCTTGTGCAGGAGGTCAGACTAGATGATCATATTGGTCCCTTCTGACCTATGAGTCTATGACTGTTCCTGCTCTTTGCACTCAGCTGGATTTGGACTTTGCTTCCTGACTCAGACCCTGAAACCTCACTCAGACCCTGAACCTTGGTATCAACCCTGGAACCCAACTATTAACTCCTCTGCTCCTCCCAGCCTCATGTGTGGACCTGCTCTGACCCCCCTTGTTGGGATCCTGACAGACTGCTCCATAGCTCGTGCAAGAGCTGGGCTCCTCCGCGAATCTGCAGAAAGGGCCATACAACTCTTTGGAGTGTGTGTGACTGGAAGCCATCCTTCCTACTACACCGAGCAAGCTCACGTCGCCTACAGAACTTGCAATGTGGCCTGCAAGTGGTCAGTTATATTCAAAAGTTCTTCGTATAAAGGAAAGATGGACTACGGCAGAGAGGCGGGTGGAAGATAAGGAACATTCATTACAGCTGACCACAATTTGGGCACTGTGGAAAAACCAACACTTAAGGAGAAGCCTTCTTGCAAAACACTAACTTGCTCTGGGACCACACAGTGCTGTAGGGACGGATGGACACAATGGGGCTAAAATTGTTAGCCAACATTTGCATTGCTGGCACTGATGCTAATCCAGTTGGATTTCTCCAGCATCACTGGACTTTTCATCTGCTCACTAGTGAATCAACATATTAATTCAGCACTAAAATAAGAACCAAATGCTCATAGAGATGCCGCGAAGAGGTCTTTTTCCCCAGAAGGGATCCTTAAAAAGCAAGCTATGAGAAGCGCATTTAACTGTTTGTGATGTCCCCTTTCTTCCCTAATGCCACACATTGCTCTGCCTTGTATTGTCTATGTTAGCACATTGTTGCACAGATTTAAATTTGAGCCAGTGTACCCTTAAAAGGAACGGAGTCAGAAGGAGGCCAGGCCCATGTCCAAAATCTCACTTTTCCCCCTCACACATCCCATCAATGCGACGCAGGTCCCGTGGATAGTCACTTTCTGACTATAGATTTAAATGGGGGCACTTTACCTCATTGCAGTCATTGGAAGCGATGTGTGAACTCCGGGCTGCTTCATTGAGAGGCTCAATCACAGTCACCTCGGCAAACTCTTCCACAGATTCCTGAAACTCCGGCAGGGACCGCCTGCCATAGCGTTTCCCACCTTTGATGTATTTAGGCTGGGCTTCTGGTGAAGAATCTATTGAATTAAAACAAAAAGAAAAAGAAAAAGAGCATTGGCAGCATCATTCCCAAAGAAGCAGTCCCAAAGAAGCATTCCCAAAGAAGCAGTCAGCAAGATGCATTATCATACAACTGTAAAGAACAAGCGATTCCTTCATACTTGTGACAATTCAAAGAGCAGCTCCTCTGGTAATTATATTGTCCATAGTACTGAGTCTGGGACATCTCTAGGTGGTGCCTGCTTCCATGAATACTTGCACATGCTCTAGAAGGCCTCCAAAGCATGCCTCGCTTTGCAGCCTTAATTCTGCAGGCAGATTCTCTCAGCGTCTTGGAGAGTGGTTTTGAGAAAACTGTTTTTGTAGGGGGTTCTCTCACCTGGAGAGCAGAGGCAACTAAAACCAAACCAAAAAACACCCCAGAGATGCAAATGCTAAACAGTAATTTAGAAAAAAGATCCTGAATAAGCATTGCAAAAACTAGAGAGCCCAAGAGGTGCCAACATATGCCAGCTATGCAATTGGTACTGAAGATTGCAGCTTTTGTTCCAAGCCATACATTACAGTCCATTTATCAATCTACATTGACTGCTCCCAGTTTGAAAACCAGGCTGCAAGGCTACACCTATTGAATCACTGGGGATGGGCCCGTCCACACCTAAATTCCCCTCCCCTTAGCCTAAGGAGAGGAGCCACCAGACACTGGAGTTAAATGATTACAGGGGGCAACTAATGAAACAAACAGGGACAGGAGTGAGGGTCACAGGTCCAAAATCTAGGATCCAGAGGAGAACACTGAGCAGAATATCCCAGACAGTGCCCACTTCTCCTCAAAGGCGTCCAGGGAGCCAGTAGACATGCCCTAGCGGAACGCTGCCTGGAGATGTGATTTCAAGAGGATCAGAAATATGCCCACAGTCACAGAGCATGCCGTGCCCCCCCTCTAGCTTCCTCCTCCTGGTATGGTTGATGGCCATCTTGGTCAGCACCAGGAGGAGGTTGACATGGAGATCTTGTGACTTAGTGAGGTCATGGATGGGGTGTGTGTAAATAAGGAGATGCAGCAAAAAGTGCAGCCAGAACTTAAGGAAGAGTTTCTGGAGGAGCCGGAAAGGGGGCTGCAACCTGGTGCACTCGATGTAAACGTGCTCCAGGGTTTCCCTCTTGCTGCAGAAAGAGCAGGTGTCGGGGGAGGCGGTGAACCGCTCCAGGTATGCGCCCATGCTCAGGGCTCTGTGAGGAAGCGGCCAACTAATACTCCAGTTGAGTTTCAAGAATCGCTCCTGCAGAACAAAACCACCAGGAGATCTAAAAGCCTTCGTACTTGATAGCCATGTAACGTTGGGTTTTGTACCACGTCCTGTGAGCAGCTCCCACTCCTCCACTGTATCAGACATCACCAGCTAGTTACCAGTAATGGTCTTCATACACCAGACTGTACTCTGAAAAGCGATACTACAAAACAGCATCATCTTGAGCTCAATGTTTACTGTCCCTCACTGACTTCCAGACCGAATTCGCTCCGTTTGCAAGCACAGATAGCTGTCCAAATTCAGCCTAACGGTGAAACCTGGGATGTGAAAGTGACGATGAGTCGTCCTTCTTGCCCACCACCAGTAATGAAGATTACTGCAGGCCTAATTACGTACTCTGTTACACATGCACTGCTCCGTGCTCTTCAGAGTCCCACCCTCAGAGACCTGTGCAACCCTCCCTTTGCTTTCAATGGATGCGGTACCTTTAATCTATAAGCCCAACAGTGACCCCACAAGTGGGGGGAAAAGGAGCACTTGAGGAATGGGCCGTCCTCAGAAGGCACTTATGTTTTGCTTGAAATAAGCAATCAGTCTTATCTATATGACAAGCAGGGTGCATACCACACCTTGCATGGTGCATTATAGAGCCAATGTCAACTGCAACCCCTTTTAGTTGTCTGAATTATGGGGAGGTGAGTCGCAGCCTCTCTCACGACCAAAATTTCAAGCTTCCCTTATGGGAACCTTCTGTACTTGGCAGTGAATTTCCCAGAGCCGATTGCTTTAAGTAAGCAAAGCTGAAAAGAGGGAAGTTGTCCTATTTTTAGCATAAGTCATTCAGTGTCTGGAATTTGGTCAAATTAAATGGAGGATCAAATTAACCAGGGATTCAATTAAGGGAATGCTTCGTTTTGCTCTGTTTGTTAACTTTTGCATTTGAAAGTCCCACAAGGCTTTTTAGCCATTTGTAATGCACTGAGGCAGCGGTGAAGGCAGCAGCTTTTTAAAATTTTATTTGAAGAGAGCTCTGGTACAAAACAAACACAAGACTGCAACAGCAATGAAGACCAGAAAATCCATTCAATTACTGAAAAGACACATAGGGCTCTAAGAAAGTTATAGAGGCTTTATAATCCCCTTCCCCTCCAGTGTCATCTTGGATATTATTCCTTTAGATATGGATGCCATCTTCAAGCTTGTTAGAGGGAAAAATATTCTGCAACTTAGCTATGCAATGAATTATAAAATACACAGGACTGGGAACGCTTTGATTTTTCCAGCCTTACGCGCCATCCATATATATTGCAGCTCTGGGGAACAAAATCTGTGCACACGTTTGAACAAGATTTGCTGCAGCTGGGAACTCGCACATGAAAGTTGTGTGATGAAGGGCGCAGATAGACTGATTAAGAGCTTGGAGAACAAAAGCAAACCTTATCACTGCTATTAAAGCTGGACTAACACCGAGCAATCTCTACCCCACAGCTTTCTCTGAGACGTTAACATTTCTGGCTGCTTACTAGCCCATTTCTTTTCTCCTGCCCCCCTCCACAGCCCCCACCGAAAATGCTCTTGCCATGGTGCAGTCTTATTTCTCCAAGGCAGAAACTCACCTTTAGGGAGGCCTGTATCTAGAAAGGTTTCAGAGACGGTGAGAAACAGCTTGGCAACAATGCAGCTATTGCTAGATCTACTCCCCGACTCCTTAAATCCCAGCAGAATCCAGCATCTGTTTTGGTTTTTCTAAATGCTTTGCACAACTCCTGTTAGCAAACAAGGCTTTTGAAGACGCAGGAGAACCACCTCTGAAAACAGAACTTGACACTTGTACTATTCGTGAAAAGGACGGTGAGATTGTGCTTGGAATAGAGAGGTCTGACTTTAACATATTATGCCTAAGCCCAGTTGGCCAATGAGTCTAAGGTGTCTGGACATTTCCATCTCCAGACTGCGAGGCAAAATGATGTTCTGCAAACTTTACTTAAGGACAGGGACAGACCAATGCTTCTTTCTAGCCCGATTTCTGATTCCTAAGCAATAAGGATGAGTGAGAGATGACATGCCATGATCTGTGCACCTTAACTGCACTGCTGGTGCAGCACACTGCTTAGAACGAAGCCTTATTGTTGTGAGGCGATTTCGTAATCCCCTCCTTCCTTCCCTGCATTTAATCATCCTGAAGTGGAATTGTCTCAGCCAATCAAAACCGAGGGAATGCTGGAAAAGTACTGACCCATAACTGTACGTTTCTCATTTATAGGATTCCCGGCACTCCAGTTGTCTTAGGCTTCTGATCAGCATGATCACTGGTGCACTGTTATTTCTACACCATACAATGCTCCTCAAAATCCCTGCATTCAGGCTGTCTACTACCCTCTGACCACCACATCTATGTACCTACGAACATGTCCCCTACACTTCTCCCCCTCCGCCTAATCCCATATGGTATGTGGTTAAGAGTCCCTCTTAGGGTACATCTACACAGCAAAGTGGCAGCCTGCAGCAGCAGGTCTCAGAGCCCAGGATTTGTGCTACAGAACTAAAAACACTGTGGCTCGGCCTCTGAAGGCCATCCCCCTCCTGAGGCTGCAGAGCTCAAACTCCAGCCTGAGCTGCAACATCTGCCCAGCTGTTCTGAGCAGCATGTATGGATCTTTAGTGGTGGTGTGGGCACAGTCTACCTCCAAGTGGGAGGAGACCAAGGTTAAACTGGGTGGGATCAGAAGCGGAGGTGGCCATGTTTGTTGTGGCTATCCATAGACAGATGGGCAGTCCCATCTTAGCATGAAGGTGTGAGAACACTTCAATATAAAAAAAAAACAAAAACAGACCCAACATAAAGGTGCTTCAGGGTTAGGAAGTACTAAAAGTCACTGCGGTTCTAGTACCATTATTTAGCCAAGAATAGTGTTAGCCTGCAAACAGGAAGCATCCCCAGCTACTGTGAAAGCCCTCAAGTTTAACCCCAAACCCCCAGGCATTACTTCTCAGAAGAGGGCATAAAAAAGTTCTGCAAACAACTATCCAGTTGCCCTACTCCACAGCCAACTGTTCGTCATTTCAGAATTATAAGTATTCAAATTACAGCAGCTGGAGTGGGAGCTATTTTTAATATACCAATATTTTTATGTAATTCAAATTCATATTCAGGAAAAATTTGCATATACATTTGCTGGCAAAATGCTGAAGAAAGTGACCAGCGCATCCAGAGCACAGCATGTTTTGGTGCTGTTTTTTAATTGAGTTGACATACGTACCTTAGTTCCAGCTTAAGTTATGAACATTACTACAGCCAGGATAGATTTCTTGGGTCCATGTTGTGTGTAGCACACAAGAAAATGGCAGAGAAACTTTCAAATCAATGGTGATATGCAAATGCAGGTACATGAAGTTGTGCTCAATGCAGATGGTATTTAGGTACAGGGTATTAGAAGAAGTTTTTTAGCATGATGTATACTCTTAGGTGTTTTTGGAAAGACCAATGGTATTAAAAGCTCTTCCTGGCCTCTGGTATTCCAGGGTGTGAACAGCGAGACAGGTCAAGTCATTGCTTTCCACGGAACCTCCGGCTATCATCTTGCCAAGAAGCTGAATGAAGACCAAATGAGGGTTGGTGGGGGATGCACTGACTTTCAATGAGATTTAGGTGCCTAATGCACGTTGGAAAACCTTACCTAGTGCCTAACCTTCTACTCCTAGCTTGCAATTAATTATCGGATAAAACTTGACAGGCAGACAGATCTTTATGGTAGCACATGTCTAGATTAAAGTCCAGAAGGGGCCATTATAATCATCTAGTCAGCCCTGCAGTATAACGCAGGCAGGCATCACTGTGTGGAATCTTTAGCATTTAGCCCAACAGCTTGGGATTGAAACAGTTTGAAGCGAGACATCCACTGCTGACATAAAAACTACAAGTGATGGAGAATCTACCACATCTCCTGCTATCTGTTTCGGTTAGTAAATGCCTCCATGGTTCAAGCGTCAATCTTTATTTTCTACCTCCTGGAACCAAATAGAGTACTTCAAACCTACGCTCTAGTCTCACACTCTTGGAGTAAGGAGAAGAGATGATATGGAATCAGTCCTTCCAACCCTTGCGGCAAATTTTCCCATATTATTAAGGATAAGCTTCACTTTCCTAGCCCAAGCATCAAAAGTCAGATACCATACAAAAGAAGTTTAAAACGAGGGATGCCACTATCCTGAAAGCCAGTCATTTCAAGAGGAAATTAATTTCTTTGCTGCTCAAGATTCCTTAAAAAGAGACCAAATACTCCTAGTCACTGCTAACAAAGCCAGAGAGCCTACCACCGTACAAATCACATTAAAGAGATAGAATCTAGTAAATCCTAATCCCCAGAGATACTAGGCATCATCTAAACTCCTTTTAGGCCCTATTTCACACTTCAGTCTTAGCAATGTGCAACCACAAAACAGCAAGCTACTGAGGCCTGCTGGAGCCATTTGTCTGACAGAGCAGAGGCTGCTGGAGTTTTAAAGACACAAGACCCCTTTTCTAGAAGATGCGAGGTCCCTCCTATAAACGAAACCACTGCCTGTTTGAAGGCCCCAGTTGTGAAAGCTGATTGCATGGGCACTCTCAGGCCCACATGGATGGCGCCTGACTGCAGAAAGTTTCCCATGTGAATCAGCTTGCAGAATTGGGGCACAAGCAAAGCCAAGGAACAGGAACAGACTATACCTGTCCAGCAGAGAGAGTCCTGCGATGGCTAGGAACATTCACAGGGCATGTAAGTTATTCCCAATACGCCTTTTGGGAGGCAGCATTAGGTGATCAGTTCTGTTCTCTCCAATATCTGTGTGTCATGAGTAAATGCAGCAGCCAACTGAATGTGAGTAATGCAGTAAGCTGTTCTTTAATTTGTTTAGGGCATTCTTTTAATCTTTAACGCCATTCTGATAATCCACTCCTAACCAGGATTCTAACACACAAAACCCCACTTCTTATTTGCTGCTACAGAAAAAAGCCTGATTAATTTTACACGTGACTGATTTCACCAATTTTCTCTCCAATTCTATACAGAGAAACAGGTGCATTCTGCTTGGTTAAACATGAGACAGTAAGTGACTCCATGTTAACTGGCAACCACTGAAGTTACTATGGATTTGTGCTCAAATGGCTCAGTGCAGGATGGGAGCCCAACACCCAGGGCAAAGACAGTTTTAAGAGTCCAAATGTATATGAAGCACAGCTACTATTTTTCTACCAGAGATTTATTTTCACACACACACACACACACACACACACACACACACACACACACACACACACACACACACACACACACACACACACACACACACACCCACACACACACACTCACTCTCTCACTCTCTCTCTCTCTCTCTTGAAATCTCTCAACCACAATCGCTTGCTCCGTGGTGGAATCTGGGCTGACAGAGTGGCCACTGGAGGCCAGACTCCTAGGATCCTTTAACCCTCCAGTCTCCGCTTTTTCCTCTGTCTCTTCCACAGCCAACATCCTCCTCTTGCTTTCTAGGCAGGAGTTAATGCAGCACTTCTTCAGGCCAGAGGGCTGGACAACCAGCCACTTCCAAGCCAGGCGGGAATTCTGGATGGCAAGTGGTGCATTTAGTCTGAGATGCTGATGCTAGGCTCAGAAGCCAGCTGAGTCTTTCCTTGCAACATCAGCTGCTACCCCCAGGGGTTAAACACAGACTGCAAACAGGACAGGGAGCACTCCCCGCACCAGCCACAGAGAAAGGGGAAGTATGGGGAAACCCTCCTCTACTTTCAACAGAGCAAGGGGAGCTGCTTTACTTGGATTATGGCTCCCCCAGGCTTTACATCTGCTTAATAGAGCAGAGTAGGTCACTTCCCTGAGAGATGTGCTTCCAGGTGATTCACAATCCAATGTCCTTCCCAGGAACACTGCCATGTCCGAGAGGAAAACCCCCCAAAGTGCACATTTCACCAGACTGGCGGCTGCTGCTGCGACACAAGAGATCTGCAATCTTCCCCACGCCCACCAACCCATCCAAGTCCCCAGCCAGCTCCCTCTGCAGGAAGTGCTTATGCAGCAAGAGGCCATTCTTGTTCCTTTCTCTTCCGACATTGCAGTCTGGCACGTCCCCTTTGGCCACATTGTTACCCAGGAGAGAGCTGTGATCCGGCGCTGTCGCTTCTCTGAAGTCAGCAGGAACCCAGGACACCCTGTGCGCCATAAGGCAGAACCCACCAAAGGGAGAATGGCTGCATCTGAACAAAAGCCACTGATGAGACATTCAGGCACATCAGAACGAAGCCCTTGGAGTTTTGTTACGTGAGATTCCTGCTGAATCAAAGTGAGCTCGCTGGCGCGGTAGGAGCCCATTAGAGAACAGCCTTCTCATCCTTGGCTTTGTGCATGCAGTGCACTCTTCAAGGCAGAAGCCACCTGCTGCCACTGCCATCTGCCCCTCTCCAGTGACACACACACAGCCCTGCAGCATCACTAATTCCATTATGCCGGCAAGCACACAGGTCGTCCTACTACCTGCCTTTCCTGGGGAAACTCAACCCCCTCCACTACCGCCAACATGTCTCCGAATCTGCAAACTCACTCACAGCTTCAACCCAAGTGCCCGGACCAAGTGCTCCCTCTGTTACTCAAGATCAACTGGTGTAGCTTCCCTGACCCCACCCTTTTCTCCAAGAGAAAAACCTGAACAAAATCCTGTCCCAAATGCTGGGAGCGCTCCCCAAACATCTCTTCCTCACTCCCTTGGTTATCTTCTAGCAGAAGCAGAAATCAATAACCAGGAAGCCAACATGGGTCACAGCAATAGGCTGGATTCTTCTGGCCTCCCTACTTCTAACATTGTTTCAGACTCGTGCAGGTTTCTGAAGTAAAATACTGAGACGGGCTGACTGGTTCCTTTGCTGCCTGCCAAATTGAAAGCTCACTATGAGCACACAAGCATTCCCACAACCACAAGCTTGATTCCTCCTCTGCACGCAACAGCTGTTGCAATAAGCTATGGTTTATGCGTCAACTGGAGTGAATCATTCCCTCCTAAGCAGAGACCAGCTTCAAGTTCAAGATTGAAGTTCCCTGAAGCCCATTTCTGAACCAGTCATGCCCCCCAATTTGAATTATGCCCTCATGTAGAGCAGCGTTAGCTTACCAGGCACATGGACAGAGACTCACAAAAGAACAAGTGCAAAATACATAAGGAAGAATCACAGCCTGAAAACCTACGAATTTTTTTTTATCTCATTATTTCTAGAGGGTGTGATTGGTGATTTTTGAAAGCTTGGGGCTGACAGTGCTGAAATTACGCTACTTGCTGAAAATTTGATACCAACAGCATATACTATATTAGAGACAGGAGTTTTGCTCTAAATTTTAAGAAAAAGTGAACACCTCTACATTTTGTCAGCTTGTTAAAATGCATTAAATATACATTCCTTCCAGGCCTATAGGACTCCCTAGCTGACACATAAGCCTTTTTAATTTCATGACATTCAAAATCCAGATGACAAATATTACTCTAACTATGTTGTGTCAATTTCGATGGCATACACGGGTCCAGAGAGTTAAAGGTGTTAACGTGACTCTGTCATTATACAACAAGTAAGTGTGGTTCAGGGTTTCCAGTACAGAGACCTTGGTCTACTTAGTACCATTACAGATGCATTAGAAAATTCATGCCTAAGTTTGGGAATTTATGGATCATGTTACACAAGGAAAAAAAATATTCTGGAATTGGAAGTGAATGTTTTATATAAAACTTTCATAATCAGAATTCCTTTTTCAGGGGGAGGATGTCCATCTCATTTTCTCAAGCACTCCTTCCTGCTGGGGAAGAAAGAACTGAGCTGCAGAATTAACCCTGAGTTATAAAGGAGTCAGTTTCCCTGCCTTTGACAAGAGTAACACAAGAGGAAGAAGAGACAGGATAGTCCAAGTGTGGGATGAGGGGCTTGGGGGAATATAGCTTTTGTTGATGTTCTCAGTATAGAAGGCAGCTAGTTGGTCATAGATGGATGCTATGGACTGGCAGGTTGACCGTGACAGCTGTTGCTCTGAACTCTGGCTCACTTCCCCAGTCTGAGACATGACCTGGCTGATGCCTCTCCTTTATGGGTCTCTATCATGCTGGGTAGAGCAGGACAGACTCTCTCATCTTGTGTTCTTGCCATGTGGTACAGCTGGCTTTGGGATCTGGTGAAAAGCCAAGAGAAGTAGAACAGGAGGAAGATAATGGAAAGCAACACACGAGACGGCAGTAAACAGTGGGCTCTTGCATGTATCAGGGTGGGTCCTCACTGGAGCAGCTGCGATGGTCAGGTATCCCCACTGGTGCCTGGAGGTCTGGTTGTTTCAGTGATATGATGGTCCTTGAGGATCACAAAGAACAGAGTCCCTAGAGTTAAGTGAAGGCTGGCCAGCCCTCCTCACCCATCTGGGAATTCCTCGGTCTGTTCTCTACCCCCACCCCTTTTCATGGCCTTAAAAAGAGGTGTTAGGCAGAATAGCCTATCCTCTCACTATCCTGCTCACCAGTCAGACCAGATTTCCAACAATCCAGTTTTGGTCCAAAAAGTGTGGGACTGGAAATTGGTGTTCAGACATGGTCTCACCAGTTGCATCACTAGGCCTTATTGTTTGGACTTACCGAGTGGTTTATTTCCTTTAGGTACCTTTCCCCCAACAATATCTGTTAGAAGCAACTGGAATGTTTTATAAGATTTCCTTTGCCTTCCCACAGGTGAGCTCACAAGTGGGGTGGGCTTGCCAGACCCCAGTTACCCTCTTCTATTGAAGTACTATGGCTGGGCGTACATGCCCCTACTGCTTCGGGTGGTTACCGTTTTCATTGGGACAACCCAAAATTTAGCCCTTCCTATAACCGTTATTTTGAAAAAATAAGTTCCTCAGCATCTTAGCTGGATGATCCACTACTGAACACAGAGCACCAAATTGGGGAGGGAAGGGATAGCTTAGTGGTTTGAGCATTGACCTGCTAAACCCAGGGTTGTGAGCTCAATCCTTGAGGGGGCCACTTGGGGATGTGGGGCAAAAATCTGTCTGGGGATTGGTCCTGCTTTGAGTAGGGGGCTGGACTAGAGGACCTCCTGAGGTTCCTTCCAACCTTGATATTCTAATGAGTCTTGGTTCATCAGCATGCACAGGCATGGCTTGCAGCGCTCTACATGCCAGCTCCATGCCGATGAGCTGGAAGGGAATTAAACAAAATAACCTCATCCCCTTACAAGAGGCCAGCTATCCTCCCCGGCTCAGAGGGAACTGGTTGATTTGCATCATGAAATGATGTGAACCATCCAGCTTGTTGGTACAGTTTCAAGAGCTGCCATCTCTGGCAGCAGCATCTCTTTAAACAATTTCAGGAGCTCAGAGAATGAGATGAAAATCCATCAGTTTCAAGAGAAAAGTTACAATTTTTGTTGCATGGTGCCTTGCTATCAGGCATTGGATTCTCCACATTCACTGTACAAATACATCTGCCAAGAACAGCTTTCCACTCAGTTCTTTGGAAGGTTTTGTTTTTCGGGGTGTGTGGGACGGGGAGGGGTGGATTGTTTGTTTGACAAAACCACACAATTCTCTGTATATCTATAAAATTTCACTTCACTATCGATCAGAAATTTAAAATCTAGGAGAAGAATTGAGCATTTTTTCTGGACTTAAAGTTATCCCCTTTTTAAGCCATCTATTTCCTGGATTTCATGCTGTCCCCTGCTCAGAAGCACAGAAGGGAACGGATTACGTGATTTACATACAGATGTGACATAAAGGAAGATGCTAACCACAGATTCTAAAAGGTCCAATTTTCAGTTGTTCAGCACCAGAACTCCAGCTGAAATCAAGGAGGAGTTGCAGGTTCTCAGTGCCTCTGGGGGGGGCGGGGGGGGAATAAAATCACCAGTTAGATCTTACTCTATGATAGACAGCTAGGAGGGCTCCCCAGATTATGTTTAGCATTCCTCAGATCCCATGCCTGATCCTAGAAAGGTGTGGACACTGACAATAGTAAGATTCTCTCAGCCACGCCACTTTCTGGGGAGGATGAACACAAACCTAGCACTGGTCCATAATCCGTTTCCTACTTAGCCAAGAGCTTGAAATGATGGGCTGAAACGAAGAAAGGAGAAACAGGTGAGGAATGGTTAACAGATCCAAAGGCAGTGAGCAGTCTGAAGCATTACATCTCTGTTTTGTCAGCCCCAAAGAGCTTCATTTCTGAGGGCTTTTACTTAGCTTGTCCAGAAATCTTTGTGCCAAATGACCGACCTGGAGCTTGGGTGAGAAAAACAGAGATGGTTCAAACAGACACTTTCCTTATAGAAAGGAATTCTCTCAAGTCACTCTTAGAACTGGGTAGAACAGAGCTCTCTGTTTTTTAAAAAACTGGCATATATTCTTTGCATTTCCTGCTGTTGTCATACTTGTATCTTGGACAGCTGCTGCATTAAATAGGATTTTTCTTCCTGTAGCATGCTCAGCATTTCTTTTGCCCTATGCGAGATTTCAGGGCATACTGGACCTTCAGCTATGTTTCAATGTCATATTTTTGGAACTCTCAGCTGCTGGAAAAGCAGTCCAGTTGTTTTCCCTCACGCAAACCAATTATTCTGATGGCTTTAAGTCCAATTCCTGCCCCCAATATCTTTAGTCTGTTTAGCATGTTATTTGCTTTAATGAAGGCAACAGAGAGACTTCAGCTCTCAAGTCCCATCTCAAGTGTTCTGTCAGCACTGTCCCACTAACTTGGCCTCAATGTCAATAAATTGGTCATCCGGGACCTCAGTTGTCAAACTTAGTAACTGGAGATGCAGTAGCAGCCTGGACACCTCATATTTGCTTCAGTTTCAGACAGAATTCCCCGAGAATCACTGGGCCCCAGCACTCTCACAGCAGGGCTCTGCACAGCTCCCAAAGATGGCTGCTCTGGATTTCTCTCAGTCTTTCAGCCTTTAGAAGCTCTATCCTGGCCTGTCTCATTGTTGACGTTGTTTGCAGAGATTTTGTAAGGGATAATCCCCCAAGCTTACCCTCGAAATGGGCAGATTTTTAAATTTACTAGGGAACGAATACCCCCTTACACAGGGATAGGTGTTTTCTCTCACAGTCTGCTGGTTCTTCCCCAGAGGCTCCAAATTTTCCAGCTCACCGAGTAGGATCCCAGATTTTCTCATCTTGTATTGCCAAGTTACCATTTTCCACCTCATCTCCCTCCCACCCACCATTAGACTGGGGCACTAGCTTTATGGGAAAGGAGGAATAAGTCTTCACCAGGCCTGTGATGCTGCTCTTTAGCCACCCACAAGGAGTTAAGGAAAAATTAAGAGCACATATTCCATTCCAGGACTGAAACTGTCACTTGTGCCACAGCCTAGGAAGCAAGTCACCCAGGAGCTGTCTGTTGGTCCCACATCTTCTGTGCCACAGCGAGCTTGTAGCAACTGAATCTCAGGGAAAGAAATTGCCCAAAGAGGTGTGGGTTTGCAAGTCCCAATTGAACAAGTCACTGTACCACTGCAATGCTAGGAAACTAACAGGGCTCCCCACACATTTTTTACATCTTCCAAAAGGAAAATGCAAGGGATTCAAACTACTGCATTAACGTATGGGAGATACCCAGCTCCCATTAGAACCTAGCAAGCAATGACCACTGCCCTGGCAAGGTGATTATTATACTCAGAGCTAGTAGCAATAAGAGAAGCCTTCCTTCAAACTAAGAGGACACAAACTCTTAATTAAGAGTATTAAGCCAAGTCTGCACTGCTGGGATTCCTTTCTTGGGTTCGCTAGATTAATTACTCAGACACTACAACTAGCAACACTCCTGTGTGGAGCAGAGATCCATTTCTCTGCACCAGCGATGTGCACAGCTACAAACCACCATATGGAGCTGCAATCTGGGTTTGCACACTTGACCCTGCAATCAGACCATGCAGAACAATCATCAAGCAAGCCGAGGTCATGGGCCTAATCCTCATGATATAATTTCTCACATAAAGGTGTAAAAGGCAGGAGCAGAACCAGCTCAGACTATAGAGCGTGACAATTTTTTTTGTTCATTTAAAAATTCATCTCAGCTTTTCTGGGCAGACCTGGTCACTTCCTTTCAGGCTCCTGAGAAGAACTAGACAACGAACCCAGCATTTCTCACACTGAAGTTACACAACGCCTGGTGAAGGTCAGCGGGGAGCAGACAGGATAGAGAGTCATTAGAGGCTGGCATCCCATGTAAGTGCACCATCTTCATGCTCGCCACCAACAAGCATTAGTGCTGGCTATATTCTCCACCCATCCCTCTTTCCCTCTCCTACCCATCTTTATGATCACCCAGATGATGCAAGGAACTGACTTGCTGTTTGTAGTGGGGGGGAGGGGACAAAGACATCAAGTGCCTCTATTTGCAGTGTGAAATTAGCTAGGTTGTTACATGCCGTTATAAAAATCTCAAATTATCAGTGTCGACATTACAGTAGCCTGTAGAGGCTGAAATTAAGATCAGAGCTCCACTGTGCTAGGTAACAAGACCCAGTCCCTGCCCTGAAGAGCTCACTATCTAAATAGAAGAGACAGAAAAGAGAGGGGAAAAAGAAGCATCATCATCATTCCATAACTAGGAAACTGAACCAGAGAGACATTAAGCGACTTTGATCCTCATCTCCCAAGTCCCAGTCTAGCGCCTACACCATATGACCATCCTTTCTCCCTAACTTATTAAATGGAGTAACTTTGCCGTCTACCCCGGCTTCACTAAAAGCAGAAGATGGCAGTATACAGCCATGCAGATCTCTTTTCACCCAGTGTTTGCTAGTTATCACACCATCACCCAAAACCAATGTCAGTATTTCTCCAAAGTTCAGGAGTTTGGAAGGCCCATCTTAATTTAACAGCTATGGATTCATCTGTTTGTCTGAACTTGTTTGTATGAGGCTAACACACTGGGGCATATACAACACAAGAGGTTACTAGGGGAGGTTGTGGTATCCCCATCAGTGGAGGTTTCTAAGAAGAGGTTAGACAAACACCTGTCAGGGATGATATAGGCAGACTTGGTCCTGCCTCAGCACTGTGGGCTAGACTAGATGACCTCACGGTCCCTTCCAGCCCAACATTTCTTGCTGAGTTCCAAGACACAGGGATTCCAGAATTTCTCATGCCTGTCCAGGCATCTAGACCACGGTGAGAAGTGGGATATAAATGCCCAATAAAACATGCATAAAACCAAACATTTTCTACCATCTATCAGAATTCTCCCCTGCCCCACTTCCACGAGGTTCTTAAAAGGAAAGTTGTGCCAAAGGAACACGAGAAAAGCCTCTGTTTCAGTCAGCCCCAGCACTTGTAGTCACATCCCTGTATAAATGCTGCTGGGGTCCTCTCTTCTCAAGCGCAGAAAAGGATTCTTCAAGCACATTCAGAGAAATGTTACCTGGTTCTTGAAAGTCGTCCTCGTTCGATAAGGTTCGGGATAAGATAAGGATCAGCGCTTCTTTAAACTGGTCAAAGTGGACCTTGAAAGAGAGAAAGACAAATAATTCAACTAACACAGAGCCTTTAACATGGGCAAGGAAATCCTGGGTAAAAGTCTGAAGTGATACTGCATGACTCACTCAAGGCAGTCTGTTTAAGCAGATGGCGCTCCATACATTCCCAGGCCATGTGTTTGAATGCACAGATTTGTTTAAAACCAAAACCTATTGCAAAAGTCTCAAATGGGTCTCAACTTTGATTACTGGGCTCTGGGATACAAAAAGCAGTGACGCAGAGAACTTGAAGAGACATCCCTTACTTATGTGAATGGCAAACAACGCCTAGAGTACAGCTGTGTTACAGGAAAACCATTTTGATGCATCAGGTGATTCTTCTGTGGACCAGGAATCATAATGGTGCTTCCTACCAAACCGCTCACAGATTAGTGACCCCCAGAGGATCTTTCACAACATAAAGGCATAGGGCAGTGTCAGAGCACCAACACTGCCTGCTGGATTAGCCCTATAGAGAGTCTTTAGATATAAGCTCTACCTCAGCACCTTGCCCAACTCAGTCACTTCTCAGTACTGGTACAGCAGCTTCATTTCTCTTTGTACTTGAAGTGTAGCGTCTACACTACACAGCTTTTAGCAACACGGCTGTGTTACTTCAGCCGTGCCGCTAGAAGTCGTTCAGTGTAGCCGGTGTTTGTTGGCGCTCCTGCCGACAAAACTTCCATACCCAACGTGTGGTGTTTGCGTTGTCAGCAGGAGAGCGCTCCTTCCAACAACGCGCTGTCAACACTGGCACTTGTCACAGGAAAACTTGTGTCTTTTTCTTTGGGGGGGAGGTTAACCCCTCTGAAAGACAAAAGTTGTTGTTGTTCAATTGCCAGTGTAGACATAGCCTTAGTATTTGAGAAAATGCTACAATCTTCTTCTCTTCCTTCCCCGTCTAAGACAGACAGCCTGGGTTATTTGTAGGGTGTTTCTCTGAGTGTCAACACACTGAGGGGAAGTGAAGCGAAGCAGAGCTGGCAAAATTGTTTAGGTGACTAGTAACATCAGTGAAAAAATTGCATATTTTGGCCAAAAAACTGAGGGTATTGGAATCATCAGAATGATCTGTTTCAAATCAACATTTCAATTCAAATTGACCCAAACAAAAAGCTCCATTTTGGCAAGCAAAAAAAAAAAAAAAAAAGTCAGTCAGTTTCATTTCAAATCTGATTTATTTATTTTTTATTTTTGGGGCCAGTCACTGAACCAAAGAGCACCAGCTAGTCACTGAGCTCTAACGCCAAGCACTAGCTGAACATTTTCCACTGAGCTCTGAAAGTGGCAAGACTTATGGTCTCTCCTCCTGGAGGAGGCCTCCACTTGCCAGCTGAGTGACAGTTCCAGTGAAACACAGAGGTACTAGTGGGAAAGGTGAGGATCTCAAGTACCCGGGTCCAATCCCATGGAGGGCTCGGATACCAGGGCTGGGACGTATAATTGGATGCTGTGTTCACTGAGGAGCTAGAGCAGGGAGCAGAACACTGAGCTGATGTGATCCCAGAGGTCGGTGTTGCTAAGCAAACCACTGCTGCATTTTGGAACAGTTCTGAGCTTTTTCAGAGCACATCGCTTAACCAAGCCTGAAGTACTATCACTGCTCCTGCACCACCCCAAGAGGAGACCTGCTCCCAGTCACCCATGATTCACAGAAAACTCCCCACCCTCACCATGGGGGTTAGCTGGTGGCAAAGAGACTCCCCTTTCACATCGACTCCTGAGAATGCCAGAAAGCAGCTCAGTTACCCAGTGAAGGAAAGAATTCGAACACTGAACTACATGCATAATGATGACTTACGAAGAGTTAGCTAGCAGAGACCTGTCCAATCCCGCGGACGGTGCAGGCCCAGGTGTGTTTGAGTACTCTGACTAGATTAGTTTTAAGTTTCTTGCTAAGCTGTTTTGCGAAACGTTTGAGTGAGTGAACATTTCGTTAGCTGGAGATTTCTGGTTTGATGGTCCACAGTGAAATAGTCGCCATATGGTGACAAGTGACATAGAAATGTCTATAAACAGCCGTAATTAAGCTTCAGAACACCCACTGAAACGAACAAGGGAATTTCACACCTTTTGGCACTAGTGTCTTGAGCCTGCATCCTGACAGACTGAAACAGCAGTGCACTAGTTTATACTTTCAAGGTCATCTACAGGACTAGAAGTCTTGGGTTTTAAATATGGTAAAACAAGACGAGGGAGGACAAATCCCCACAAGAGATTTGAATCCATGCATTTCTGTGACCCTGGCCTTTCTGCGACCCTGGCCCTTCTGCAGCGCCTGTAAGAAGCACTATTGCTTTACTGCCATTAACAGCAGTGTGGCAGGGACACAGCCTCATTTGTAGAAGTGTATTTCTGAATACCAACAATTCCGGATACCCAGGCCGTACAGCTGCC
Source organism: Chelonoidis abingdonii (assembly GCF_003597395.2). Taxonomy (NCBI): domain Eukaryota; kingdom Metazoa; phylum Chordata; order Testudines; family Testudinidae; genus Chelonoidis; species Chelonoidis abingdonii. Next base: position 155,705,521 of record NC_133772.1, on the reverse strand, counting down.
TCCAGTTTGCACAGGGAGCCAGAAAAAGAAAAATGACAGGACAAGGGGTGAAGCTATTCAGTGTCGCTCAGTTGCGAGCCAGAGCTAACCTCGGGGATTTTCCTTTCAGGCAGATGAATCGGAGTAGAATTCTCAGCGTTGAACAAGATTTGGTTTATTTTTTTTACTTCCTGAAAATATCCTGTGCTAGTGGCACTAACTGCAGAGGCCTTGTCTACACTAGCAGATTTGAGGGCCATAAATACACTACCGGTGCAAGTGCACCAGTGGTGGAAGCTCTAGTATACAGGACCAAGCTGATAACTACCACTGAGAGTGTCCAGAGAGTGAATTATAGCTTTGTACACAGTCGTACAGTGTTAACACACCTACCTAACCAGACAAACTGTCTTTCCTGACAAAAGGGGTGTGTTTTTTACCTTGGGTTAACCTAAGCACATGACCTATCCTGAGGTAAATAGTGAAGATGAAGCACTTTAGTTTAAACCATGAGGTAAACTAGCTGAAGTCAACACTACACCCCCCTCCCCCCCCGCCAATCTAGCTCCACTGAAATAAAAACTACAGAGCCTTGTCCGCACTGTTTTTAACCTCAGGACAGCTGACACACATTAGTTACACTGAGGTTAAAAATTCCTGCACCTTTATTAGCAGTGAATGACAAGGCCAGAGAGAGATTTCTCTTTATCCCAGGGCAGATCACAGAGCATCCAGACAGCTATGCAAGAGTAACACTGTGCAGATTTGCTGTACATGCACACTGCTGCTAAGGAAAAGAATCTGCTCTGCCACTCATCTGCTAGCATAAATGAATTCTGGACTCAACGGTTCAAGCTATGCAAATCACCACTAGATTTTTAAACATATGCACAAGAAGTAATTAAACAGAGTTAGATACATGTTCTGTAAAGAAACTTGTTAGAGAGGACTTCATCTGAATACTAATTGCTGCCATGCATTCGACATATATTTCAAAATGCTGGTGTACTTCAAAGGGCAGTTTACAGGGATGGGAGAATTTGCCTGATTAAAAAAAAAAAACTTGACATTTAAACTAAATGAGCATGAATAAAAGATGAAGGAGTTAGATTAACAGTTCCCCTCTGCACCATCTTCTCTAGGATGTGTTTGGGGGGCGGGAGAAGAGGGGAGGCTTCAGATTCAGCACTAGGAAACTGGCCCCGTAATAACGAGGTATTCTAAGTCAGTGCTGAATTTATTAGCAGTTAAACCATTTTCAGCACTGGTTCAGAGGTCCTACTGCTGACAGCATTAAATCAACAGCCCAGTGTAGCTGGTGCCATGAACAGGATCGAAGGAGTCACTTGGTCTTGTTTCACATCCCCCACCCACCACATTCCTTGCCCATTTTCTCTTCAATCGGAGAATGATGTGAAGCGCTGTGCGAGGGAGAAGGCAAGTCCTAGCAGTCAGAGCTACCAACTCGCTTTGCCCGAAGCACCAGTGCTTAAGACCCTTAGCACCCAAAAAGATGTAGCCAGCTGACTGCCAAAGTTATCAACCAATCAGTGCACCCAAGGGCTGACTAAAGCCAACTGGGTAAATTCAGGGGTGTAAATTACATATAATCTACTTTAGTTAATGAGTGGTTGAGAAAGGTGCTAAAATACTACTAAACATGACTTCTAAGCATCACTCGCAAGGGCTTGCTGCTTAATTTAGTTAGTGGATTATTCCTATTGTACTATATGGAACAAACTCCAGCTACTTGTAAATTGCTGGTGACAATTTATGTGCGATGAGCAACACGTAAAAAAAAAGGGGTGGGTGGGTGGGTTGCCTGTTCTCCCATCAGTGTGTGAGGGATACAACGAATAACTAGTAGGAATTATTCAGATACCTCTCTTAGCAGCGAGGCAAAGAATAACCCCTTAAGTACTCAACAGTAGATATGTATAGCTAGAGAGAGTGTGAGTATTACTCTATTGTTCTCACCTAACAGAGTGCTCATTGTTTTGAAGGAAGCTGCTGCACCAAACATCAATGCTAAAGGCTTAAACAGATATTCCCTGCCAAGTCAGAGTTTGCTATGCAACTGAATGAGTTTTACAGGCAGTGTTAAGGAAGGGGAAGGAGAGTGCAGGGAGGGGGGAAGAGTAGAACCAGCACATTTCCCTTGGTGTTTAACTCTAGCCAAACAGCTGCACACGGGACAGATGGCTCATTTTTATCACACGAAGCAATTTCACCATGACCGCTTCAAGTCGAATCTAAAGGAGATTAGTCTTCAGGGATGAAGCTGATAGTAGTCTTAAAAAAAAATTAAGACTGCAATCAGCTATGCAATGGGATTAAAAATGCAAATAATTAGTCCTATACTACATCACTCCAAGTTTCACTGCTAAACACACTGTTGCTGTAACAAGAACCCTGGGGAACTTGAGAGAACTTACAGGTGCCCTGCCCAAAACTGAGACTCTGAAGGAAATAAAAATACAAGTCATCACACTGGAAAAGGGCTGGGAGGCCTCCCATGAGGAATAGAATTTGGCCTGTGTTCTCTGAACGCGAAGATTTAATTGCTAGAGGGACACAGTCAACTGAAAGAGTGAACATGTGAGGGTTGGTTTGTTTTTTAAACCTGCTTCTGTTATACAGTAAAGAATCTTTAAAAACCAAAGATGGGGGGGGGAGAATTATTCTTTTGTTGTTTATATTGCACATTTGATCTTGGCTGTCCAAAGAAAACGATGAAATAGACCTTAGGTTTGTATGAGTTTTTCACAAAAAATCTCATTTAAGTCTGGAGAAAATGCAATTGCTAAAAGTAAAACAGAAACAAACTCAAAGAACTGACCAGGGACCCCCAGAGAGACAGCACCTCAAAGTTACAGTTGTAAAAGCTAGTTGGCCCATTACGCCGCAGATCCTCAAGCAATGGCTACTGTCACCATGCTATTTCTTTAGTGACACCTTTATTTCCCAGCCTTTTTAAAAGGCCAGTGGAGGTACAGGACACAGAGATCTGAAAAGGCTTGTCAAGATACGCAAGTGGAGATACTGTTCTATCAGACAATCTGCAATACAGCAAAGCCTGTACATATACACACACAGCTATTGAACATACAGGACAACCTCAGAGTCATGAACTGACCAGTCACCCACACAGCTCATTTGGAACTGGAAGTACAATCAGGCAGAAGAAGAAACAGAAAAAAAACCAACAGTAGAGTACTGCATTAAACGTAAACTACTACAAAAATCAAGGGAAAGCAGCATTTTTCTCCTGCGTAGTAAAGTTTCAATGCTGTATTAATTCAATGTTCCATTGTAAACTTTTGAAAGACCAACCAGAACGTTTTGTTCAGAGTTACGAACAACCTCCATTCCTCAGGTTTCTGTAATTCTGAGGTTTGACTGCAGCTCCACTTACCTCAACTTCTGAAAAACTGTCTTAGAAACTCAAGATCAAAAAAAAAAACAACACACCAACCACCTAAGCCCCTTCAGAATAGAAGGAAGAAAGCCCTGGGGTGAAATAGTTACAGTGGATGTAAAGTTTAATGCTCTTGATGACTGAATTAAAGGGAGCCCAAATGACATTTCAGAATCTAGCAATTGGAAGCGCTCTCAAGTTTGTAGGTGCTGTTGGTACAAAGTTCCTAATACATAACAAACAGGAAATAAAATGGAGTGTAATGACACAGCATTAGTTCTGTATGGCATTAGCAACCCAGGGGCCCAAATGAGGATCAGGGTCCCATTGTGCTAGATGCTCTACAAACAGGTATGGAGGAAAGGTTCTAGTCCCCAGGCTCCACCATTATTGCTGCTATTTAAGTAGATTTAGGCTACTGGGAGATGCAGCGCGGCGGGGGAGGGGGTTGGGTTTGGTGCACTATTTACGCTAGCCTTGCAAAACGATCCTGGCGATTTCTCATCCCATGCACACAACCTACTCACCACGTCCTCACAAGGAAGAGGAAGACAGACTAAATTATAGCGTGTTCACCCACTAAATAAGGTATCTTGTCCCAGGTGAGAAGAATTATCCAAGTACAAGTAAATCAAAAGACAATATTTACGTAGATAAGATGGCTGTTTCCCCATGGTAATCAGGCTAATTGAACTGCAGGTTGCAGCATTTTCCTGACAGTGTTTAGAAATCCTGAGATCCATTTTTAGAAGGAAGCTTCCTATAAACTAGCCCCCTTATTAGCACTGGAAAGAAAAAAAACAGAATCGTAGCAATATAAGCCTAGAAGGGACCCTGCACTGGTGGGTGGGTGAATGTGAGGGGGGCGGGAGGGAGAGACAGACTATTCATTTTCACTATTAGCCACCACACAATCCAAATCAACACTCTTCAAGTTACCTCTCCCATGAGAGAGAGAATCTGTTACCAGCTTCTTATATTTCCCTTTCCTTGTTCTTCATAGAAGATTCTCGACTTGAAGTCATAATCCTCTGTTTGTGAATTTATTCCCACAGAGGCCGACCATACTGTCACAGCCAGAGAGCAACTTCAGGTGGAGAATAAACGGGGGATAGATGAATTCTTAAACAGTCCATTTTATATGCACACACAAAAAATGACAGAATGGAAGAGAGACACAGAATATCATCATGGCAGGCTTTGCTAAGAGATTTCAGGGAGGCAGCAGGCAGCCCTTTAAAGATGATCTGCAAAAGGAAAACAAACGGAGCAGGTGCTCTCTGTGCATGTTTGCCTGTTTGCTTTTTACATTAGGTGTATCTGTCTGAAACCTGACCTCTGCCAGCCCCTCCTGAAGAAGGCCACAAGGGAGTCTTCAGCCTCGTCTACACCAGAGTTTTAGCCACTGGTATCACTACAGGAGTCACTGCATTAAATCCAGGTACAGTTTACACTGGTACAGCACATCAGCACTAAGGGTTGCATGGGTGTATTGACCTCAGGGGCTACGAACCCCAGTTTAGACCAGGCCAGGCCGCTCACTCATCTCCACTAGGTATAGGCACAGTGTAAGCTGTATGCTGTTTCATATGTGTCTCTATAATGTGCTGGATACTTGGACTGCCTGAGCCTCAATATTCTCCAGAATATTGTCCCAGGGGCTGGGACAGCCAGAGGTTTTAGCCTCCTGCGATGGAACCAACCCAGTTCTCCCAATACAAAAGTCCTCCCATCAAAGAGAAGTCAGGATCAGCAGGAAAGAGTTAGGAGGCTGTCTTTATACAGCATGAAGGAACAGCATAGAGCACTACCAGAAACAGACTGTCTTTGGTAGTTCTTTAAACTTAAGATGTTTGAGATGGAAACTTTGGTTTTGTCTCCTTTTGTTGAAAATCATTCGAAAGACATGTTTCCTTAAAGAGCTAGTTTTATCACTGAGGCTCTGGAGGAAAGTTATTGACAGCATTAAACGCAGACTAGATGCAAGGAATCGCTATTGAGAGCTGTATGAACCTATGCAGCTGTAAAAACTATACGGATCCTTCGTAAGCAGCAAATACTCAGCGATTACAGTTCAGCATAAAGTTTCTGCCATCTGAAAGGAAATAGGTAAAATACATTCCAAGGGCTACATGGTCTAGCCTCACATTTCAACTCTAAGGCAGGGACCATGTTTCCTTGTTTTGGGAGGCACCTAGCACACTTCCACTGTGGCTGAACTAGAAGCACAACTGATGCAAAAGTCACACTAACACTAATTTTTTTTATTCCCTATTGAGCCCTACTGTGCATTTATGATGCACGAACCATAGTTAACTGTTAAAGTCCAGAAAATAGACGGAAATCTACAAGCACCTTGACTACCGTATTTCAAAATGCACAATGAAATGCACCCCACAGAGGAATCTGAAGAGTTATTTTGAGCACTGCCTTAGTACACAATGGAGATAAGAAAGGATAGTGAGAGTTGGGTTAGTCCTACTGCAAGACAAACTATCGGATTTCTATAACTAAGACACACCGGCAAGGTAGAGTGGATTGGTTAATCATTAGAGTCTTATGCACAGAAAGTGGTATGTTAGCTTAATTCAAACTGACATGACTCCAGATAACCACCAAGTACATCAGAAGCAGTGTTTGTTGTATGCATTGCTATATAAAACTTTCATCACCGGGGCACTGGGCAAATCCCATACTACATGCCGCGACTTCGTGTATTCATTATTCATAGGCAAACATCAAATACAAAAGCTTGCACATGACTGACATGTCTAAGCAGTTGCAACTCGGCAAGTTCATTTCTCCCCCATCGCACAAGTGTCCTTTAAAATAAAGTTGCTTTTTAAATACACAAAACAAAAGCCACTCAGTGTCGAGAGTAACCATCTGTAGGAACTAGATTGGTGCTGATAGGACAGGCCTCCATTAGGGAGCAGCATGTCATTCTCTTGACAACCTCCCTAGGATTTGATAACCATTAAATCAGGTTCATACTCAGGCATGGACCATTGATGCCACTAGCAAGTGGGGTAAGCGGGGAGACGTGAGGAGAGGCTGAAGACAGATTATAAGAACTCTCACTAAGACACGAGACTATAACAGAACTTTTCCCAAAGCCAAAAACCATCCCCGAAACCATCGTCATTGCCCCAGGAAATCTTCAGGAGATTAAGCACGTTGAGATAACTATTTAAGAGTGATTCAGTCCTCATGACGTTCTTAAATAGCAGCTTCTTCTTTTCTCTAGGCTGAGCGTTTCCTTTTTACCCTGTCCCTGTTACTCTAAGTGGGCATCTGACAAGGGACTTCGTTCTAGCTTTACAGCTGGCGGAGATGGGCAAATTCCCTGGCAAAATTCAAGCAACCAGGCTTTTGAGGCACCCCTTATTCCCCGCCCTCCCCCCATCTGCTCTCATGTTCCACAGCGAAGCCGGATGATCGTGTCTGAACGGAAAAAGTTTGAGCTGGGGTGGAAAGTAAGTAACCAGTACTCAAGCAAATGCCATGCTGCTATTTGGAACGGTCAGAAGTCTCCTCTTGTATTCATTAATGCTTCCCTGCCAGCAAGTCCCATCAGCAAGGGAATCTCAACCCAAGGGAGAGGAAGTTTCTTTTTTACAAAGTTATTTTGTCTGAGGGGAGATTAGGTTTGGTGAGAAATTCACAGGTCAAATTATTGCACTTGCCCTAGTCTGAAGCAGAGGAAACTTCGCCCGAGCTTCCTCTGTTTTCCTGATTTTAAGGAGTTTTACAAAATGAAGGCTTTCCACTCCAAAGCGCTTCATTTTCAGGGGCGGGTGTCTTGTGCATACAGCCCAGCAACATGTGACATTTGTTTTAAGTTTGAAAGTCCCATGATGCACCTGGTTCACACTGAGCAACAGGCTGATCTTGAAGTCTGTAAAGCAAACATTACACCGTAATGCTGCTTTAAAAACAGGTGCATTCACTTGCACCACCATTATCCAGACAAGCTGGTACCAAATCTGCCACACAGTATCACCATACACAGGTTCTGTGAGCTAGCAAGAGGGAAGCTCAGCAGTGGCGAACAATTCACAGACCACAGCTGCTCCTCCACATAATCCACCCGCTCAGGAGTCACAGCAGTGTGTTCTGGTTACATCTGAGGAAATCCCATGCTCTCTGTAGAGTGGGAGGATAGAGTGGGACTGTAAACGTAAAAGATCAAAGTCATGTCTGAAACTAGCCTCAGTTTTAAGAATTCTATAATAATTGAGGCCATTAGACAAAGACTGAACACCCCCTCCCCGCTATCTGGAAGGCCACTGGGGCACAAAGTCACAGGATTTCTTCTTACCACCACCCCATGGAAGAAATAAAGGGAAAATACTTTAAACACAAACAGTATCAAAACTGAAACAAAGCCAGATCACTTGCATGGAAAGTTAATGAACACCTGTAGAACCAACAATGGCCCATTTCCAAGCCTGCTGCCAGGAGTATATTTGGACAGAGTGTCATAAGGGCCAGTCTAAATGTTGCACTCATTTAACTAGACGTGTTGATGTCACCCCAATTAAGTTTTACTGGTGCAACTTTATGCATGTGGACACATATCAGTTTAAATCTGGTTTATATCGGTTATTTAACAGGCATAAGCTAAATCCATGCACCATCTTACATTGGATGAAAACAGTTTTAAACGAGTGTAAGAGTGCACCAGACAAAGCTGCATCAGTTTATTAAATCAGGGCAATATCTGAGTTAAAGGCAGTTTGTGTGTAAACAAACCCCATTAGCTGAATGCAACAGTTGAAGCAGAAGTCACTCCGCTCTGCATTGGAAAGGAAGTGACTCTGGCCCAAAGACTCGGTGTGACTGACTTCCCTAAAGTCTTGAGAAATGCATCCTTAAATTGTTTTCTTCCTCATTGTCACTAATTCCTCCTTCAGCAGCTGCTCTGTGCACTTGTTTCAGCTCAAGTGAAAGCCATAGGGAAAAGAAGGCTATTTTCTTACAGTAAATGCCAGAATTGAGTCACTCTTGACTTCTGCTTCCAAGCACCGGCAAGGAGAGGCATCACTGTATAAGAGTCATTACCTTTTACAGCAGAGGAGATAAGCAGCCTCCTCCCTTCACCTAGCAACATCAGCACGGTTACATCTTCACAAACCCCTCATGCACATACGCTGCATCGGTGCCTCTCAGTTGGGTAACACACCAGCGCGAGCCCTGCTGTGCCCTGGTGCACCATATCTGCATTAGGGTTTGGTGCCAGTGAAACAAGTTACCCTGTTGTGGGTTTCCTTAGCCTAGAAACGGCCTAGGTCAGGCCATTGGCCTAGAACGGGAGCACAGAGAAGCCCTGCAAAATACAGCGTGCAGGGAAAAGCAGCTTGACTCGTACTCTTTCCTTGCAAGAAGTCACAGAAGTCGTTAATTTACAGTAATGACCGGGATTCTGAATTAAATAACCAAAAGTTCCCATGTACTCCCACTGAGAAGCAACAATCACAGCACACCACATGTTTTCATTATTCCCCTTTGCTAGACAGTTACATGAGGTAGGATGTGCTTGTTGGCTTTAGCAGGGGCACATGCTCCCTCCATAGTCAGTTGGCCTTACCCTGCCAAGAAGGTTGCCTTGCAGAAGCGTCTGTTGCAGCGCTCCAGGAGCCACTTCCTCCAGATGTAACACATGACACAGATCGGTCAGCTCCTCCTGCCCAAGGGATCCAGTGCCTGTGCTGTCAAAGCTGTCAAAGAGCTCCTTGAGACGGGCTTCATACTGGTCCTGCTCGGCCTCATCCATCCCATCACCCACCACGCTCACCTGCCGGGAGGAAGAGACATTGGATGTTACACTGATGAAGGGCTTTACCGGACATGCTTTTGCACACTGAGTGATGCAGGCAATTGCACAGTAAACAGTTTCACCAGCAGTTCCGAGTGAGAAGTGTAGCAATCCAAGCACTGACCTGAAATCAGGCTAAAATGCCAGAAAGAAGAAACAATCAACTGCCTCTACTGGGCAAAAGAACATGCTACTTGGACAGCTCTGGGCCTCTGTGCTGAGGACTTTTCAGGAGCTCTAATACATCTTGGCTTTACTGAATTCCACAGCCCAGCAACAGAGAAGAGCTTTCTCTCACCCACGCATGTTACCTGTAGCAACACTCAATCTGCATCAACAGAGGTGGATGCTGAAAGAAAAACACAACGACCTTTAGACAATCAAAAGTCAGCTATTACCACCCACTCTCCCTATTGTTTTGAACTGGGTGAAAACAGAGAGAGTTCCCTAATTCTAGCAAAGATTTAGGAAAAACTAATCAGGTCCTCAGATTTCTTGCTAGGATGATTTCTTCTGGGATTCTGAATCCATCAAGGTGGTGATGAGTTTTACTTCCTTCTCAGAGATAATTGAAATGGGGGGGGAAAAAGTAAGAAAAATATTAGCGCTGTCAATTAATTGCAGTTAACTCATGTAATTAACTCAAACAAATTAATTGCAATTAATCAGTTTTAATTGCACTATGAAACATGAGACCACCAAATTGAAATTTATTAAATTTTGGATGTTTTTCTACATTTTTACATATATCTTGTATTCTGTGTTGTAACTGAAATCAGTGTATATTTTGATTACAAATATTTCCACTGAAAAATGATAAACAGAAGAAATAGTATATTTCAATTCACCTCATACAAGTACTGTAATGCAATCTCTTTGTCCTGAAAGTGCAACTTACAAATGTAGATTTTTTTTTGTTTTGTCATATAACTGCTCTCAAAAACAAAATAATGTAAAACTTCAGAGCCTACAAGTCCATTCAGTCCTACTTCTTGTTCAGCCAATCACTAAGACAAACAAGATTGGTTACATTTACAGGAGATAATGCTGAGAACAGGCATTTTCATGGCACTTTTGTAGCCGGCATTGCAAGATACAATTGTATTACAGTACTTGTATTAGGTGAATTGGAAAATACTATTTCTTTTGTCTTTTTACAGTGCAAACACTTGGAATCAAAAATAAATATAAAGTGAGCACCGTACACTCTGTGTTCTGTGTTGTAATTGAAATCAATATATTTGAAAATGTAGAAAACATCCAAAAATTTAAATAAATGGTATTCTATTATTGCTTAACAGTGCAATTAATCACAATTAATTTTTTAATCACTTGATAGCCCTAAAAAAAAAAAATCCTACTTGGCCACTATTAGAGTCTCAGGAAGTTCTGAAGCCCAGCGATTAAATGGATAGCAGAAGGCAATTCTCATGTAAGCCTTTTTCAAGTTTTCAGATCAATTAGGACCAATTACATTAGGGAGGTGGACTCTACTTCCATCTTAGGTCACCTGACCTGCCAGTACCAGAGCCATGTTAACTTACCCTAAACATTATCTTCAACCCGAACATGAATTGCAAGGAGTGTCATTTGGCTGAGTGGCCCCAGAGTAGCACTGAAGGCCTGCTTAGCAATACTCATTAGCTCTGCTTTATTCAGCAGAGACCCAATATATAATTATTTCTGTACTGCACAGAGGGGACCCCTCTCCCCCCCCCACCCACAAAAGACTGAATGAGTCAGGCTGATGCAAAGAGCTTCCCTGTTTACATGATAGTACTAGCTGCTTTGCAGCAGTTCATCAAAACGCAGCTTGTTTAGCTTCACTGGAGCCAGCAAATGAGGTGGCATAAGAAAAGAGTGTTCCCAGGAGCTACGTTTATTCCCTAGGTGGTTTAGTAATGCTTCGTCTGCAAAAGCAAGAAGAAAAACAACAGACACGGTAGAAACAGAGCTGATTGCAGGTCAACGGTGTGACGCAAAACTAAGGGACAGATTCCTAGAGCCCCTCATCTGAAAATGTCTCTTGCTACATCTTTGTTGTCCTCCACCTTTTACCCTTGCCTGTTATTGGGCTGTAGGCAGGGCCACACCACACACTCCTACAATGCTACACAACACAACACACATTTCTACTCTGACCATGCTAGCTTGCTTCATCTTTTCCATCCTACATGTTGCCAGTCTCTTGGGTTGTTTACCAGCAGGAAAAATCACATAGCACCAGCAACTGCTTTCACCGATGGAAAGACCGAGTGTAGCTGTGTACTCCCTTTTCTAAGATGAAAAAAAGACTGATTTGTACCCCACCCCCACACACACTCTAAAGTCTGGGTTGCCCCCTTTTCTCTACAAGCAGCTCAACTGCTTCTGTCCACAGCAACTGAGGAGATTGGCATGCCAGTAGCATGCAAGATCACTTGAGGTTTTTCTCTACAGTTCAGCGTAGTGGCTCATTAAACTGTACAAACCCTCCTGCTCTGGGGAGCCGAGTATATCGAGGTCTCTCTCAGTACAGCTACTTAGCCCGGTGGGGGGCATGGATCAGCATTCATGTCGTGCTCCCCGTCAGTACCTGGTCTGAGCTGGGCAAGCTAATGTTCCAACCAGCGGATCAAATCTGGTGATGAATCCTGATCACGTGCCACCTAAGGTACATTGCACATAGGCTAAGGAGCCTTGGCCAGGTCAAGCATGGCTCCAGCACTCGGTCAGCACTCATGAAAGGAGCTCCACAAAGCAAAGCCGAATATGCTGCTATGTCATGGAAACCAGCATATATGGGTCAAATTCTTATCAACGTCTCAAGTCCATGCAAAGAGCACAACTATGGCAAGGCTCTTATTGACTTGTAGCTCATTAATGCGGAGCACTGAAAAGCTGCAAGCCATGACATGTGCAAGGTGAGCCATTAAGTTGAAGAGCAACAGAGCTAAACAAAACTCCTCTCTCTGAAAATAACCTGGCCACAGAACGCCAGCCTGCATATTTCAAAAAACCACCCCCAGAAATGTTACAGGATTACACACACCCGCATGAGCGTTTTTGGCCCCTGCTGCCTCCCACCTTCCTTAAAATCGGGGATTAAGTTAGCTCAGCCCGGGTTATGCAAATAAATGAATAATCAAAAGACCCAATCCCAGCTATACATGGGATAGAAGCAGAATTTCCTGCCAGAAATGAAAAAAAGAACCCTGCCAAGAACTCAGCACAAACGCGTCATTTTATTAAACCAGTTTTTGGTGTTTCCAGCCTTGCTAATGACACTGAGCAATGGGATCAGACACAGCTACAAAGCAGCTTCTGTAGATGCGCCTTCCATTGTACATTTGTTCCCCTTCTTAAAACTCTGGAACAAGCCATCATTCATGACTGCTGATGAGATCGCAAGGCCTTATGTGGAATTAGCTGGCCAACCACTTTTTCTGCAATATGTACATGGCCGTTTATTTGCATTTTTGTCACACACATGTAATGGAGCTTGGAACAATATACTGACAGATGACATAATCATTAGAAGGATGCAACCCAGGACCTCCTGCACAGGTCTTGGGCTCTAGGAGAATTGTTTCGCTGAAGGGCAGCCTGGAGGGACAGGCACACGCAGACATTCTAAGCCAGAACAGCCACTTTGCAAACATGCAGCCTGAGATCACATCCCAAGGCCTTTCAAGTTTAGGAGGTTTTATATCTGTTTTTGTCTTGCACATTCAGGCTGGCACTCACATCGCAATGGGAGAACCCCTGACCAAAGTGCTAATCATGATGAGCGTGGATCTCTCCTCCCCTCTTTATCGCGGGTCTCCTGCAGAACAGGGACCATGAAATAGTCGTGTCAAAGGGTACTTTTGCTTTTATGAGTGACACCTGCAGGGATTCAGGACCGCTACGTTTCTCTGACGGCTACTGACATTTCTGCCCAAAAAACAAGCTTGAAGAAACCTGACACTCTTAAAGAGCACAGCAAGCTGCAAAATCAGACCTAACAAGCATTCAGCAGCAGAGGGCTAATCAGCGATAAAGCTGCCTCAAGTCGATGATCTTTGATAATTAGCTTTCAGAAATCCCCAGGGGGAGAAGACAGGCCAGCCGACAGGCCTTGCTCTCAACACATGGGCTGGGTTCTGAATTGCCTTGGTCCTTGTGTAATCACTTACACCCACTGTGCACTAGTATAAATGACTCCACAAGGTGTAGAACAATGAAGAATCAGGCCCCTTTTGTTCTGTTACAGATACTGTGGCTCCTATATGCCCTGCCCTTCACACCATCTTCACAGCTCACTTTGCTATTCAGACAAGAGGCTGGTGAAGTGAGCACAATGGCAGAAAGGACAAGAGAGTCAGAACACACATGACAGCATAAGGTGTTTCCCAGAACACTATGTTGGGGCTCTGGTGGGAAAAAAGAAGGGGATCTGCTCCTGCACCATAGAGACTGAAGTCCCGACCAGCAGAACTTGTCTGTGTAGCAGACATGGTCCAGCAAAACCTGGCTCAGGTGCACTGAATTGGGTGGGTGAGATAGTCCCCTTTTGTAGGCAGTGCTAACCTCTCCGCGACATGGATTACCTATGACCCTCCTGCCAGCATAGATAGTGTCTACATGAAGCACCCCAGTGGCACAGCTGCAATTCTGCTGCTGTACCACTGTAGCATTTCAAGCGTATATAAGTTTGGTGCAATACTTGGGTGTGGGTTTCAACTACCAGACTCTGAACAGTTTGGGTTCTTCCCATCTCAGGACTGGCCTACTCTGTGTCTGAACCCTCGTGTTAGCGGACGTGATGCTGACCTCTGCTTAGAAATCAGCACAGCCTGGGATGAATCATGTTCAGGTAACACCACTGCTGACATCTGTTACTCCTGGGGGAATACTGACCAATGCAGAATTAATGTTCTGCACAGAATTTCCTTTTTCCCCTCGCAGAAATGGGCTGTAGAGCAGCTGGCTGCTATTAGGGGCTGCTGGACCCAGCAGAGCCCAGCTCGCAAATAGAAGGTATTGCCACGGGTGTGTGGGCAGGTGGAAGAGGTGGAGCTGGAGAGTTCCTAGCAGGTGCAGTTGCCAGCATACCCTGAAGGAAGGGGGCGATGTGCAGGAAACTTTCTACAAACCCAACACCCAGCATCAGGCTGTTTCTCCTTCTGGATACCTGGGCTTGGGGGAGGGGTACAGGTGTCTGAGCTGGGGGCCCTGCAGGTGGGGTCTGGAGGATAGGGAGTGCGGGTGTCTAGGCTGGAAGGATGCCCCATAGTGGGTTCAGGGGTGGGGATAAGGGTGTGGGTGTCTGGACTGGGGGGTACCCCGCAGCTGGGCTCTGGGGGGGAAGGGATGCTGGTTTCTGGGCTGGGGGTTGCCTCATGGCTGGGCTCTGGGGGTAGGAGGTGTGGGTGTCTGGGCCATGAGGGGCCCTGTGGCTGGGCTCTAAGGGGAAGGGGGCAGAGAAACAGGAACTGGGTTGTCACAGGGGTTTAACAGTCTGCTCCCAGGGGAACATTTGTTGTTGCCTGTATTACCGAAAATAACTGAAACTGGCCGGATTATACAGCATTATTTTGACAACTAAAATATGCAGAATTTTAAAATATTGTGTGCAGATTTTTTTGGCACAAAATTCCCCCAAGACTAAACTGTGCTCAGACACAATAGAACTTCATTGCGTTAACCAGCCCCTAAAGACAGCTTTGCCCACGTGTTGCATCATGTCAGCTGAAGTCAGATGCAGCACTGAAAGGCCCCAGATTTAAAAAAAACTAAAGAGGCTGGTGGCAAAAGAGTTCCCATAATGGGTTCTTATTATCTGTACTGTGGTACGACCTAGGGGTCCCAGTCAGGAACCTATTGTGCTAGGCGCTGCACATGCACCTATCAGAAGGATGGTCCTTTCACCAAAAATCTTATAATGCAAGTATAAGATGAGATAACAGATGGGTATGGACAGACGTGGGCAGGAGAGGAATGGGGGGTTCTCTGGAGGCCAAGGGAACAGCGAGACCAATATGATTATTGCAATAATGAGCAGCCACAGCACACCAGCTGCTCACCTATTGTCCAGCGTGTGTACACGTTACAGTGGAGGTGAGTTTTAAGGAGGCGTGTGAAAGAACGTGAGGACGTTGGGGATTTTTACAGGGAGCTCCACTTACGCATGAGGGATGGGGCAAAGTGCAAAGGTGTCGAGCAGAACATCAGATCGATGGGCAATGCAGGCTGGCATTGTTGGCAAAGCAAACCCTAAATCGTTGCCTCTGTTGGCCAGTGAGGAGAGGGTTTAGTGATCTTTCAGACACACTGCAAGGCCTATTTCCGGACCACGGCAGGGGAAAGATCACGGAATACTTCAGGTTCAAAACTCAGGAATCTTAGCAGTCCCTTCCCAGCTGCAGAGAGCATGTGTTCTGTTCCCCCACTCTGCAGGAAAGCATTGCAGAGAACTGCATGTTAGATAGATAAGACAGATGTATGGAAGGTAGTTCACCTTTCTGTAGGCCATCTAATAATCACCTTCAGCTGAAGCCAATCAGAGAGGCTGGGGCAGCCTCCCCCCCACACCCTCCAGTTTACAATCCAGGCTCCAGAACACAGGACACTCTGTAAAGTGAGTCAAGATGCCTGCTCAGCTCTCTGCCTTATTCAGCAGTGCTTAGAGAGCTCTTGCCTCAAGAGCTCACAACATCAACTGGCACCAGAAAAACCAAGGAGTGTAGATAGGGTGACCAGGCAGCAAGTGTGAAAAATCAGGACAGGGGGTAATAGGAGCCTACATAAGAAAAAGCCCCAAATATCGGGACTGTCCCTATAAAATTGGGACATCTGGTCACCCTAAGTGTGGAGCCACCACCAAGCAGCTCAGTTACCAAAGCCAGAAGTAGCAGAACACTGTACTGTAGTGAGCCTCTGACCTCCAGCAATTTCAAGTGCAGAAACTGACCGTGTGTCACCACTGAGGGTTATGTGCCATTGGGGGTGGTAGGGGAGATTGAGAGCAGGCAGATTGGCAGGGGAAAGAGGGCCTAGAAGAGGGGAGAACAAAACAAAAATACAAAGCCAGAGTTAAACTCAGGCCTTTCATCTCCCCTCCAGATGGCCTAGCAGCTGATACTAGATGGAATGTCTGGCTTGTCCTCACTGCTCAGTTGCTCCCCAGATGAGTGCATAAAAAAAGCTGCAGCAAGAGCAATGCTCAGGCACAGCTGATGGAGTCACCCACGTCAGGGATCACACTCTAGCTGTGAGATATAAAACTTGGAGACTGCATCTATCTGTCTCGAGGGGGGTTATTTTGGTAAAGTAGTTTTGCTCAGCCTCACATTCAACCCTTCATTGTACCTGTTTTACAGTACTGAAGTCCTTGTATTCACCCTCCCAACATTAAAAGTTTCAACAGATGGTTCAGCGTGGAAAACCAAAGATTTATCTGCTTTAACATAATGACGGCTCTTCGTTCAGAGCCTCAAGGTGGCTTCAGCCCTTAAAAGTATTAGCAAAGCACTAAAGCTAGAAGATGGTGAAACTTTTAGGAGGGACAAATCCGCCAACAGAAATTGACAGTGTAGCAAATTTCCAGTTAGCATCAGGGAAGTTTTATGGGTGATTCTTAACAGAAAATAAGCTTAGGAAAAAAAGGTTGGATATTATAATATTTATAATGAAGGTATCTTTCCCTACATATACATTTTGTGAAGCATCACAGTAAGAATCAGTTGTATGGAGGATGAAAAGAAATATTTTAAACCGTGGAGGAGACCAATTCAACCTTCCTGCTAATTTCCAGACCTCTTAGATTAAATCTACCTTCTCAAGAGAACCAGAAAACCTTCACAATACATGTTGCAGAGACCTGATACAACTTAATTTCAAGCTAAATTTAATAACACAGGCTCCAGAGATGACTGCTACTTAAAATGATAAACTCTTGAATCAATATCAAGCTTCAAGCTTTCGTATAAAACTAATGGAGAGGCAGATTTACTTGATCAGCCAATAACATGATCAGGTAAGAATACTCCAATTAGCAAAGCACAAATGAACACTGCATTTCTAAGTCTGTAATCAACACCATACCAACGTTGTTATAGGAGGAAAACCATTCAGAGCATTGGCCACTTTCCTTTAAAGGAATATCATTTTCTGTCATTTTTCGTTTTCATGGCCACATTCAATCCTGTCCATTTAAGTTATGTTCCTTCAAAAATGTTTCTCTTAGCTACTGCCCTGCACTCTAATTTTTTTTTTATATTCATGAATAAGCTATCATCCAAAGGATCACAAAAGTAATTCCTTTCAAGAAATAGCAAGGATGCGGTACCTATGGTTTTGCCATTACTCTTCACTGCTTTGTGGATCTGAATGATTGCCAGTTAGACAGTCTTATTAGAGCACTGTATCATAAACCACCATCAAAACAAGAACATTAATTTCAGAAGACAAGAAGCCATTTTTGCAGCACTCTTCCCACACTGAAAAGCAAGATCATAGTTTGACAGGTTAAACTGTAACTCATTCTTCTCTTTCCACTGATTTGACAATAGGAGTTACACAGGCATATGGCTAGGAGAAAGAAAAAAAAATGGTCGTGTTTAAAAAAAAAAGGGCCTTTTCACAAGATAAATAAAACATCCATTGAAATGACTGATATTTGAGCTCACTGAAAGGTCTGTGATTGGGTTGTCTTATCTAAAGTCATTATCTCTCCCAGTTAATGAACTCTCTCTCATCCATCTGAGCAGCGTCTACATTAGCATGATTCACCACCTACTTCTGATATATACATTCTGCAAACTCAGGCTCTTTGCTTTTTATGCATTTCAGAATAATTTCTAAAATAAAGCCATGCCACTCTCAGTCTTACAGAACCTTATTTCATCTCAAGAGAGCAACAGTTCCCTGACGTGTCGAACAATGCAAAAAGGCAATGGGGGCAGAGAAGCCAAAGGGGGGAGAAAATCCAAAAAGACAATTTTGCAAATGGCACCTTAATATCAGCAAGTCACTTTACAACACATTGAACTCTCTTGAAGGGTCACTACCAAAGTCAATTCTCCAGCTGGCATCTGCACTTTCCCATTGAGTGTACTACTAATTTTTGCAGCCCAATACTAGTCACTGTGAACCTCACACTCATCCAGCACCATGTTCCCCCCTCTAATTATTCAACACAGCCTGTATTTCCAATAAAACTCTTAACGCCTTTTAAAGTTGGCAGGGAAAGGGAATTCTGCTAGCCCTGTTGCACTCCCTGACAGACTAGCAAAAGATAAATTGTGTATAAAGTGCTCTAAATGTACGGTAATAGCTCAGAAAGACGCGCACTGTTTTGAATATTCACAACACTTCAGTATTAGCATTGTAATAGCCTCAATAATAAAGCCTTTGCATCAATAAGAAAAAACAATGTGCCCATCTGTTTTGATTATAGAAACTACTGCAATTTGCACATTGCGAGAACTTTAGAAACCCTCTGTGTGGTAAAACCCAAGGTATATACACAAAGCTAATTATTTTCAAAGCAAACAAAGCAAGCGGCAGCTATATCCCACAACATTACACTTGTCTGGAAATAAGCAATTACGTAATTTGCAAGGAGTTCTCAACCCCGTACTTGCTCTGATAAGTCTTTTGTCTCTCCCTAACCTATCAATGCTGACTCACTGCCATAACATTGAGCATCTATTTAATAGCAGGAATCAGGCTTTAGCACCATAACCTTTTTATTACCATCTTTCCCTCAGTTGGACAAATGAAAATCCAAGAAGATTCAAAGGATTAAAGAAAAAAAAATAATTCACCCGGCAGGTAAAACCCTAGGTTTTCCCTCTCACTTTACAATTCTGCTAGGCTGATGTGCTGGGCTTCCATGCCATTTCTGAGGCCCCAATCCTGCAGCTGAAACTCTGTGATGGCAGGGGTGTGCCCTGACTGATCAAATTGCAGAATCAGGGACTAGGATGTGTCAGGATTTTCTCCTTGTTTGCAGCTGCAGCTCCATGCCCTGCCTTCTGCCAAACACCTTTCGAGATTGTCCAAAATCTTAAAGAGCTCATGTTTTACCACCAGACAGCAGATGCTGTCTGGAAACTTACTTACAGAAGTAGCCTTGTTTTCAGTGACAGATCAATCACTAGACAACCAATATTATTAAAACCTAAAGAGCAGTGACCATCTGTTTCTTTAAGTGTAGAGTCAGGTATCTTGGGCCCAACATTTATATTTTTAAAAAACAAACTTTAACAAAACAAAACAAAACCCACATTTTCTCATGGAACTAGACTCAAAACCCTGAGGCTATCAATCAAAAACAGAGCTCAAACTCAAACCACAGTGCAAGGGCAGGGCAGGCAGTGCAGGCAATGGGCAAGCAACAACAATGAAACTGACTAGCCGGTTTCTATTGTCCAAGCCCGGTAAAATGCAGAGACACCAGCATTAGTGGTGAAAAGCCAGCCAGTTCCTTCCTGATGGACAGCGTTATTAACAGCACCAGGAAGGAAGGTTTGGGATATATTCCAGCCAAATATTCCCGAGATGCCGCTTATTCTCCCCCTCACCCCAAGTGAATCACACGCAGGGACAAGAAGGGTCATCTGACGGCAAAGAAAAGTGACTATGTGAATCTTGCATGGGGGCTTTGCTCTCCTTCAGTACAAACAAAGGATCACTGTCCATCCTTAGCAACCCGGACAATATCCTTAATCCACACAGACACTGCAGGTAGCCAAACAGGCACGTCCCAGCTCTGTTCTCACCTATGCTAGCCTGAGCCAGGAGCCATCCAGTTGCAGTTCATGGACTTACACTGGTGTAAAACTGGCCAGCACCCAGACCAGGATCAGACCTCTGAGCAGTGCCCCCCGTCCGCCCTCACTCACCTTCCTGGGAATGAAGCTCTCGCACAGCGGCCGCCTGCACCCCAAGTGCCACTGCAAAGCAAAGGGGGAGGCTTTTGTTAGCGCTTCAGGAGGGTACAATGCACCCCAAGCCCCTGCCGCTGTTCTGAGCCAGCGTCCTTCACAGGAGCCTGCACGGGGACAGCACCCGCAGCATTAACATCTCTAAGGAGCCAGCTTTACAAAAGAGAGCTGCAAGCTGCTGCCAGCTGAATGCACCCCTCCCCACTACCTCCCCTGCCCCTTCCCCTCCCTCTGCTCACTTCTTCCCCGCCCCCTTCCTCTGCTTCCCTCATTAATGCACCCCTCTCCACCAGCTCCCCTGCCCCTTCCCCTCCCTCTGCTCACTTCTCCCCCACTCTGCTTCCCTCATCAATACACCCCTCCCCACCAGCTCCCCTGCCCCTTCCCCTCCCTCTGCTCACTTCTCCCCTACCCCCTTCCTCTGCTTCCCTCATCAATGCTCCCCTCCCCTTGCTCCCCTCTCAAGACTCCCTACCAGCTCCCGCTCCCTTCCTCTGCTGCCCCTCTCCTCAGTGGACCTTTCCCATCTTCAATGCATCCCTCACCACACCCTCCGCACAAGCTCCCCCTCACTCTCCTCAATCCACCCCTGCTGCTCCCATTCCTAGATTCACCATGTACCCCACCTGCCAGCTCCCTCCCCCTCAATGCATCCCAGTGCACCTCACCCCTCCCCTGTGCACCCTCACCCAGCTCCCTTTCCCACAATGCACCCCATCTCCCCATGCACCCCACCCAGCTCTCTCCTCTTCAGGGTACCCCAACCCTCATCTATGCACCCCCACCCAGTCACCTCCCTCTCCCCAATGCACCCCATCCCTTCTCCTCAGTGCACCCCCACCCAGCCAGCTCCCTCTTCCTCAATGCACCACATCCTTCCCCATCCACCTCCACCCAGCCAGCTCCCTCTCCCCAATGCACCCTCCACCTGGCCAGCTCCCCCTCCCCCTCAATGTATCCCCACCCAGGCAGCTCCCTCCTCCTCAATGCATCCCAGTGCACCCCATCCACCTCCCTTTCCCTCAATGCACCCCTCCCCTTCCCATGCACCTCCACTCAGCCAGCTCCCTCTCCCCAATACACCCCACCCCTCCTCCTCAATGTACCCCCACCCAGGCAGCTCCCTCCTCCTCAATGCATCCCAGTGCACCCCATCCACCTCCCTTTCCCTCAGTGCACCCCTCCCCTTCCCATGCACCTCCACTCAGCCAGCTCCCTCTTCCCCAATGCACCCCTCCTCCTCAATGCACCCCATCCCTCCCCCACCCAGCCAACTCCCTCTCCCCAAGGCACCCCACC
>NC_133772.1:155643360-155683836 GCF_003597395.2 Chelonoidis abingdonii | reverse complement strand
GAGCTGCCGGAGCTCGCCCCGCTAGGCAGGCGCGGCCCGGCCCCGGCAGGGGGGAGCCCGCGGGAAAGCGGGGTCCGGCTCACCCCCCAGGAGCGCCCCGAAACCCACCTGGGCGCTGAGAGCCGGGCTGAGCCCTGCCTGCCTGCGGCCCCCTATTTATTCCCGCTGGTCGCTATCAGCCTGTATGGCCCGGGGCCCTGCCCCAAGGCGCTGACAGCCGCAGGGCTACGCTCCGCCGCGGCCGCAGCACCGCTGGAGCCTTCGTGAGGACGCTCCGGTTCTCCGCCTCCCCATGAGGCAGCGGCTAAGTCGAGGGGCGAAGCCCTGTGGTCAGAATTGCGCTGCTTCCACGGGTGTACCCCGGCCTCCTTCGCCTCCTCCCGGGGGTGCTGGGGGTGCTGCAGCACCCGCGGCTAGAAGTGGTTTTCATCTTATAGGGTTTCCAGTTTGGTTCAATGGCTCTCAGCCCCCCTCATGCATCTGTCTCTCGGGCTCCTCTCAGGTATCCAGGGTGGGGCGTGGGATGGTGGTGAGGTCACCGCCAAGCAGTGGTGAGCTGGAACTGGTTTGCAAGAACCGGCTGTTAAATTTAGAAGCCGGTGTAGAACCAGTTATTAAAGGGGCCGGCAGGTGGGCAAACTCCGGTCCGTGGGCCACATCTGGCCTGCGGGACTGTCCTGTGCAGCCCGGCTGAGCTCCCAGCTGGGGAGGCTCCCACAGCCCCTCCCCTGCTTCCTCCCCACCTCGCAGCATGGTAAGGGGGCTGGGATGGGATTGGATAAGGGGCAGGGAGCGGTTGGAGGGGGCAGAGGTTCTGGGAGTGGTGTTCAGGGGATGGGGAACAGGGGGTTGGGTAGATGTAGGAGTTCCAGGGGTCTTTTGGGGTGGTGGTGGATGGGGTCAGGGCAGTCAGGGGACAGAGAACAGGGTGAGTTTGGTAGGGGGTGGGGTCCCAGAGGGCAGTTAGGGTGAGGGGTCTCGGGAGGGGGTGGTGAGGGGCAAGGAGTGGAGGGATTGATGGGTTGTGGGTTCTAAGGGGGGCAGTCGGAGGCAGGATGTGGGTTGGGGGCAGATGGGTTGGGGCAGACAGGCACGTGGGGTTTGTACTCACCATGCGGTTCCCTACCAGGTCTTTGGTGGCACTTCGGCAGCAGGGGCTTGGGTCTTCACTCGCCCCAGGTGAAGGACCCGCCGCCAAAATGCTGCTGAAAACCCAGAGTGAGTGAAGACCCCTCCCCCCCCGCCAAAATGCCGCCGAGGACTCAGTAGGGAACAGGTTATTAGGATTTGGGGAGCTCATCACTGCTGCCAAGTATTGTGTGCAGCTTTTTGTAAGAGCAGCAGGTCTGAGGCTCAACATCAGATTGACTGTTGACCTCCCCGGCCTTCTGATAGGCCTGCCACAGGTCCTGTGCTTTCATGTGGCATTGCTGCTGGTCCCAGTTGTACCCCCTCTCCTGCATCCCCTGTGCAATCTGCTTGTAGATGTCCACATTTCTGTGGCTGTTCTGTAGCTGTGCCACACCGCTGCTTCTCCCCATTGGCCCAGGAGATCCAGTATCTCCTGTCTGCTCTCCGCTGGAATACGTCTGCAGTGTGTAGCTGGCATGGCACTGTCGGAAGACAGGATACTGGGCTAGATGGATCTTTGATCTGCCCTAGTATGGCCGTTCTTATGTAGTTATGGTCAGCTTGGCAGCTGTACACAACAATGGAGAGCTGCTAAGTGCTCACCACCATGCTGGACAATCAGGAAAAAGCATTTAAAAAATTCACAGGACTTTAAGAGGTGGGGGCTTCCCATCTCTGTGACCCCTGGGTAGCGGAGTTCATAATTGTGACCGGAATGGTTAGTGTCAGGCATTGTGGACAGTTGCTGGAGGACTGTTATGGTCCACATAAGTATGCACTGTGTCGACCTCAGTACGTTGACCATGGCTCAGTGCCACTTGAGGAGGTTGCATTGCTGTAACACAAGAGTGGGCAAACTTTTTGGCCCGAGGGCCACATCTGGGTGGGGAAATTGCAAGCAGGGCCATGAATGTAGGGCTGGGGCAGAGGGTTGCGGTGCAGGAGAGAGTGCGGAGTGTGGGAGGGGTTGCAGTGTGCAGGAAGGGACTCAGGGCAGGGGTTTGAAGTGCAGGAGGGCTGCAGGGTGTGGGCTCCGGCCTGGCGCCGCTTACCTTGAGCAGCTCTGGGGTGGCAGCAGTGCACAGCGGGGCTAAGGCAGGCTCCCAGAAGAGGCCGGAACCATGTTCCTGCAGCCCCTGGGAGTGGGCTGGGGCAGGTGGCTCTGCGCACTGCCCTCATCTGTGGGTACCTCCCCCAAAGCTCCCATTGGCCGCAGTTCCCTGTTCCCAGCCAATGGGAGCTGCGGAGGGAGGTGCCTGCAGGCGAGGGCAGCGCGCAGAGCCCTCTGCCCCCTCTCATTCCCCCCAGGGGCCGCAGGGACATGGTGTTAGCTGCTTCCGGGAGTGGCACAGGGCCAGGGCAGGCAAAGAGCCTGCCTTAGCCCCACTGCACCATGGGGTTGGCAATCTCATGGGTGAATCCAAAGCCCTGACAGGCCAGATCTGGCCCACGGGCCATAGTTTGCCCACCCCTGCTGTAACACGTCACATACATTGGTGGGAGACAAATTGAAGTATAGACACATGTACATCTAGGTTGACACAAGATGGCTTATGTTGACCTAACTATGTAGTGAAACAAATCTCTTTGTCCCAGATCCTTAAATGGATCTGGGCTCGGAATTTGGCCTTTTCCTCTCTTACTGGTAACATCTTAACACAAGTGAAATGATTTTTACAATACAAGGCCACAGTCCGGTAAACGTCCCATGCAGGTGAACCCCCGTGCCTTCACAGAGCCTGCCCACACAGCCCACCTTCCAGAGGCCAGTGCCCAGTTTAATTGGCTCTGTTTATGGTCTTTATTTGCTTGTTGCAGTTCACTCAGCTTGGATCATGACAGATCATTGAAGCCGGTTTCACTTTCGTTCATTGTCAGTTTTACTTTCAGTGAGTGCTGGATTTCAAACATGGTAAGGGAATGGTTTAAAAACTGTTTTCATTGGATGAATTTACATTGTGGAAACTTTCCTATTGGCTCCAGGGTTTACAATAGCTTTTGTTTACCAAATTCACATTTTGGTCCAAATGTAGTCTCCGTTAAACAGAGAATACAGGATGCTGTCAAGTGATTTATTTTATAATCCTGCATTTTCTCTTCACTTCTTGGGCTTGTTCCCATTGAAAACATTCATGATCTACCCAGATCTGCAAGATCTGGAAGGCTTTTGTAAAATATACAAGTGGTTTCTAGCTGAGAAGAGTTTGCAACAACTTCCCCAGGCTATGTGAATAGGCAGCTGCCCCGCGGGCCCCAGTGCTACACATTTCTCAAGGCTCAGGAGGCCCCTGCACCTGCCCCCATATGGTCCATCCACATCGAGAAGCTTGCAGGCTCATGACTTTGCTGTGTTCCCAGCTATGGTCATAAGTACTATGCACATGCCCAGAGGTCAGCCACCAGCCTGGGGGCTCCATAGCTGTTTACATCCATTCTAGTCATCCTCTAGTAGACTCAACAGATTGGATCCTAGCTCCTTGGCAGGCCTTCTATTCTGAGGCCATCCATTCTGGAGAAGGATCAGCCTGCCCAAGAGCCTCCACACAAATGCCACAGGCTTAAATCATGGTTGCTCTATGTCTTGTGCAAAGGAAGTGTGATGCGTTACCCTTCTGACTGGGCACCGTGTGACACTCCCTTTGCACTGGTTCATTGGGCCCCATATCAGCCAGGTACAGAGGTGCCAAGGAGCAGGAGAACTCCTGTAACTATCCTCCTCTTGAGTCACTGGGCTTGAAAGGCCCCCTCCTGCAGGAATTCTGGATGCTGGCCTTGTCAGCTGGCTGCAGGTGTTGGCCCGAGGTTTACAACAGAGTGGCTCTTCCAGTGAATATTTACATCTTTCTAAGTCTTCATGTCCCATCACTCCTTTTTTACTGTACCTTCCTGATCTCGGAAACGGTGCTGTCAGAGAAGAACCCCAGGCCTTTGAGCTATAGCTCCTTTCAGCTTCTCCCAGAGGCAGATTAAACCAATCCAGGGCCCAAGGTATACCACACTATAGGGCCATTTTCCTCACCCTGTGGCTCTGCCCCCACTCCCCACGCCTGGAGAAGTGGTTGCGGGGAGTCCCCATCCCCATCCCGAGAAGCAGAGGCAGCAGCAAGGGGTTCCTGTTCCCCTTGGGGGGCAGCACTGAATGTGCCTTCTTTGCCTACCCTCCCAGAGAAGTGGGGCTCCCCAGTACATACTTCAGCACAGCGATGTATTTGCTTGGGTGGTGGGCTGGGTCCACTGCCCTCTTCTCCTTCATCCACATGCACAGCCCCCTGCTGGGAGGCCTAGACAAGTGTGTCTTGGGGGTACCACTCCACTGAAATGTATGGGACAGTTCACATATCTCAGAGCCATTGTTTCAGGCTCTTTGCAAACTCAGACACCATTGCATTGATTACACTTGGTTCATGTTTTCAAGCTTTTCTTTAAGACCACAAGGATTAGCAACGTACTTTTGCCCCGCAGCAACAGATTATATTTTGATGTAATTATATGACTCCAGGAGCCGAGGCCGTAAATATGGGGCAATAGTGCCTGTGCCTTAATCTGGCTCTGACTTCTTCCACAGTTGACAGACAATCTTCCACCCAACATCTGCATTTCAGATGACTTCCAGTTGCTCTGCCCTCCGTGTATCACAGTTGAGCTAGGTGCGGGACAACTACTCTGGCACTGGGAAAATGGCAGCATGAAACTGGCATGCAGATAGCGAGCAACCTGCATGGCTAGACACCCCAAGACGCCAGCAGAGCTCTGAAGAGTCAGCGGGGTGGAAGGTGAGGTAGAATATGAACTGGATGGAGCCCATTGTGCCAGAGGCTGAGTGTCAGAACCTGAATCAAATAGAATTTCAGGCCCAGATTTTCTTCTGCCAGCATCACTGAATGTTCATCAGGATAGCTGTGGCACTGGGTGTGTGGATTTTTCACCCCGGAGTGACATTGCAATGTTGAGCTACATTTTAAGTGTAGACCAGGCCTTAATCCACTGGCGCTCACTCTTCATCAAGGCCACTTTGCTGACTCCTGAGTGAGATCATCCACACGGGGATGAATTATCCAACACGCTTTGAATTATGAGCATTTACTTCACACTCTGAGTTGGTTCATCTCAACTTTCCTCAGTGTAGACATGACCTAAGCTCCTCAGGGCAGGGACCAATGCCCAGCTCTTCAAAGATACTTAGGAGCCTAACTCCCATTGCTTTCAGGGAGTCTGGTGCCTAAATCCCTTTGAGGATATGGACTCATATCGTCTTTATATTTGGGAAGTGCCTCGTGCAGGAACATAGGCATCACCAGACTGGATCTGCCTAGGGTGACCAGACAGCAAGTGTGAAAAATCGGGATGGAGGGGAGAAATAGGAGCCTATATAAGAAAAAGACCCAAAAATCAGGACTGCCCCTATAAAATTGGGACATCTGGTCACCCTAGATTGGCCCCCAAAGTCCAGTTTACAACAGCCATCAGAACCAAATGCTTCAGAAGAAGGTGTAAAAACAGGATAGCTGCAGATGTGGGGTAATCTTCCCCCTACATTTGGTCTCGTTGTGGTCTCTAACAAATGGAGATCAGCTTAAACTCTGAAGCACGAGGTGCAATAGCCCCTCCACAAAACCTGCTGTTGGTAATAACAATCTGGATGATCTTGATGTCTAGATAAACACCCAGTCCCTTTCGAAGTCTTGTCCAGCACATTGTGAGTGATGGCAGAACAAACAACAAGGCAGTGAACTGGGAGTCAGGAGACTGGAGTTCTGTTCCGGCTCAGCCACTTACCCTCTCTGAGTCTGCTTCTCCCCTGCCTTGTACCTCGTTGGAGTCATTTATTCCCCGTGCACAGGACGTACAGAATTTACACAGGCATAAATGACTGTATGGAGTGCAAGACTCAAGCCCCACTGAGCCTTGGCTGCCCAGCTGTGACTGGGGCTGCTCCATGAGGTGAAGACACATGCATTCGTAGATGTGAGCTGCAGAGAGCTGGAACTGACAAATGCCACAGAAACAAATCTGCTGCGGGCGGGTGTGTGTTGCAGGAAACAGGTTTCAAGAGAACATCCAGACAAGTGATGGGCTGTTTGGCTGTAGTGGGCCCCATGTGGCACGTAGCCCGCACTGGCCACTGGCCCAAGAGTCAGTGAAGTGGTTAATAGTGAGATCCTAGGCTGGCTGTGCTGGGATGGCATTGGAGAGTGGAAGTGCCTGAGGCTATGGAGCTGGATATCCGTTTGTGGAACACATCTTCCAGCTGCATACTAGTTAAGGGACCTTTCCTGCCAACCTGTAACTCTATGCAGGTGATCTCAACAGGATGACTTACCTGCCCAGAGTGTCTCACGCATGTCAGTGTTTGCAGCACTGGGCCTTCCTGTCTATATTCCAATTTGCTGTAGAATATTTCACACCTTTAGTTAAACCGATGCAGCTTTGAATACAGGCAAGGCCTAAATCAATATTTATGTCCTGACTCCCAGTCCTACAGTCAAGTCTGTCAGGGGATAGGGCCTGTCTGCATAGAGCTCCTTGCAGGAGCGGGGCCTTTCTGCAAAGCCGTGCTTATGGCCATGGAATGATTTAAAGATAAAAACAAGCAAACAGGGAAAGCTTATCAGAGAGATGGAAGGGCCAGTTCTAACACACTGGGCAGCCCCACTGACTGCAAAGGGATGTCAAGCGAGAGCTAACATCCTTCATGAAATATTTAGATTGTTGCAAGCAGCTAGACTTGGTCTTCATTTTCCTGGTGCCCTAAATGCCATTGCACTCAGGCGTATTTCCAGCCTCAGCAGGGATCTGAACTTGCTTTCACTTGATTTTGAGTTCACCAGTTAATATGAAGTGAACAATATCCTTCCACAGAAGATAGCCAGGGCAGGTGACTTTGCGAGGAGTTGCGCCGGACAGATGTGGGCAGAGACAGCTTTGGGGTGGGGTGGGGAGTGGGGATTTCTTTATGTAAACATTTGCCATTTTTCCTCTAAAGCTTTTTTCCTCTCTGACACTTGGTGTTTTTTCACAGTTGCTCTTTCATACCCAGTTCAAACACTTTTCCACCAACTATTATGTCGAAGTTGAAACCATCTGGTGCTTTGTGTTGTCCCAACCTCTTCTAGTGCCAAGAGCTTCCTGCCTGCTCCCTCCCTTCACTCTGTGACTGCAGCAATGCAGATGGTTCACTAATCCAAGAAACATCCCAGAAACTCACCAGCATCACTGAACAAAGCAGCTCAGTTACTGTCCTGATCTGGGCCTCTGCTGGCTGGACTCAGAACTGCTCCACCAACGAGCTTCTAGGGGCCAGTGCTCTTGGAGCACACAGCTCTGAGGTTTAGCCTCACGGCTTGGCACTTCGCAGAGCCACAAACCAAGGCTGTGGATTTGCTGCGCTGTTAACCAAAGACTGGACGCCCTTCAAAAAATGGGGCCTACAGGACATCCCAGATCTCTACTGCAGAAAATGGCATCCATGAAGAGTGGCAAGATACTTCCTTTGTCTCAGGATTTCTCAAGATAAGGAGCCTGGAGTAAATCAGTCTGACGCAGGAGGGTTTTTCTCTTCACTCCAGTTTTATTGTTCCTTATTTGCGTGGTGGGCCTCCGGGTAGGCCCAAGAAGTTCCCTTAAGCAAAAAAAACAACTCTCAGTGCAAACAGGAACATTTCCCTGGCCCCTCTCCAGGGCATAAGCCTGCTATGCTGGCTCCTTATTGTCAGTCCTTCCCCAAGGAGCAGTTACCTTAGTTTCTTTCCCTAGAGGGAGGGGCAGTGCTTAATTTGTGCCAGGGCCGGGTCTCTGCACTTCTAGGCTTGGCAGTTCATGGCTCTGGCACGGCTGGGCTGGGCTGGGCTGGCCACTACCTGTCTCGCACCTCTCCCCACCTTACGTTCACCAGAAGAGGGGTTTTTAAAGATCACTGGCAGCTCTTAACTGGCCTCAGGGGGCTCTAGGTAACCTGAGGTACTAGGGAACAGGGCCATCACCATTCTAGGGCTGATATATCTGCCCTCCACCACGCCCTCATATCTGTCAGGACTGACTTTATCACAGGCGCTTAAAAGCAATGATAACTGGCAAAGTGACTGGAAAAGAAATCTGCTGGGGTACAGAATAAATGAAGCTTGAGGGATAGCAGGTTATTGCTATTTCTGCAGGAAACGGCACCAGCTATATGCACGGTGCTGTACATAGTGTCAATGCACCAAACTAACCACAGCTCCATTCACCACACAGAGAGAGAGAGAGAGAGAGAGCGCGCGAGCGAGCAGTGAGGCTCTTATGGATCTCGGGAGTCCCCAAGACACCACAGCTGGCGACCTGAACAATGGTGTGACCCAAAGATCACTGCAGCTCTGCATGTGGAATCTGCCCACACTGTTCAGCTGCAATTGGTTTGCTGGCCGCTGACCAAACAGCCAGGCTACTGTCTGTCTGCCTATGCCCGGATATAACTCCCATGCCCAGGGTATCCCAGCTCCTGAGCCAAGTGCCAGGCCTCCTTGGATCAGTCTGAACCGTTGGTGAGAGTCGAGGTTCTACACAAACACGAGGGGCCCCCTTTCAATAACACGAGTGGAGGGAGTGCGGGGGTAGCTTTGGGGACGCTTCCTTCTGCTTTCATGGACAGGGCCGGTTCTAGGTTTTTTGCCACCCCAATCTCTGAGAGCACAACTGCCCAAGGAAAAAAAAAAGTCCAGAATGCCAACCCTGGAATGGTGCCAGCCCAAGCACCTGCTTGCTCTGCTGGTGCCTAGAGCCAGTCCTGCTCATGGAAGTCCTGATTCCCACCCAGTGCGTAAGGCGAGCGCTAAGCCAGGATAGTGCCAAGGGGCCTTGGAGCAGTGCCTGGGCTCTTTACCCTGCTCCCACAGGGTTTTCTCCAGCAGGCCTGCTCTGGCCCAGAGGCGGGGCTGGGTTCTGAACAGCAAGGCCTGTCTCCTATGCTAAACACAAGTGCCGTTGGGAGGGCAGGAGCTGCACAGGGTCCCATGGAGGGGCTCTCCACTCCCCCGGGCCAGACTTCCCTTCCCAGTTGCAGTCTGGGTCTCTAGGCTGTTTATTTGCCTTGCCTACCTGCAGGCCCTGGAAGGCTCTGAGCAGCAGCACCTGACAGCCGCAGAGCCCTGGGGGGCACATTAGTGAGAGCTGCTGGGGGGGGAGGGGTGGAAAGGAAGCAGGGCGAGGAGCTCTGGGGAGGTTAGGGGGCGCCACAGGCAGGCAGGCAGGCGAAAATAAATACAGCGGAACAGGAGGGGAGCTTCTTTAAGCCTGACACAGGGAGGGCAAACCTAAGCCTGAGGAAACAGGGCTGGGAGAGCAGCACGCCCAGCTCTGTGTATGTTTCACCCTATTGTAATTCCTGTGTGCAGGAGCCATTATCGACCCCATGCCACCCCCCGATTATTGAGATATGGCTTAAAAGGCTGATACAAGGAGACAATCCTTTTCAGTCACTTCCTCCCCTTGCAGGCAGGGAGTTCAGGGTCTCCCTGTCTCCCCCTGGGATGAAAGGGCCAAGTACCTTTGCAGATGTCACTAATCACAGCTGCTTTAGGGACTGCATGAAAGGGCATTGGGCCAGGGGACTGAGCAGGTGCAGAGGGAGTGGAAGGCTTCCTTCTTCTCCTGCCCAGAGGCAGGGTGAGGGCTCCTATGCAGCTGGGCTGGGATGCTACTGTAGTGGAGAGACAAGGTGGGTGAATGTAACTTTGGTGCCTCCTGCTGGCTGTCTTGGGAATTAGCTCTGCACCCTCTTCACGTGGTGTCTATCATAAGCATAAGTCCCAATTCTGAACCTTAGTGTCCAAAATGTGGGTGCCTGCATGAACCCTCCAAGTTTATTTACCAGCTTGGATCTGATAGCGCTGCCACCAGACAGGATTCAGTGCCTGCCTCACTCTGGTCTCCCCAGACCTTCCCTGGGGGACCCCAAGACTCAGATGCCCTGAGTCTACAACAAAGGGAAATAACCCCCTCCCCTTGTCTCCTCTTTATTTCCTCCCAGGCTTCCCCTCCCTGGATGGCCCTGGACGATCACCCTATTTCAATTCCTTGAAATGCAAAACAGAGAGATCCAGTTTCTTTCACCCTCAGTCAGAGTCCCTGCAAAGGTAAGCTTTGCAACTCTGACACAAAGAGATTTCCCCCTCCCAGTCTTTCCCTGAGAGAGACCGTAACCCTGGCACAGAGATTCCTATCCCCCTGAGCCTCAACTAGAAAAGAAAATCCAACAAGTTTTAAAAAGAAAGCTTTATATAAAAAGAAAGAAAAAGACATAAAAATGGTCTCTGTATCAAGGTTGACAATATACAGGGTCAATTGCTTAAAAGAAAAATGAATAAACAGCCTTATCCAAAAAGATATACAATTTAAAACATTCCAGCAAACTACACACATGTAAATACAAAAACAATATAAAAACCTATTGTCTTCTACCTTTTGTACTTACACTTGGAAACAGAAGATTAGAAAAGCCTGGAGCTAGAAATCACTCTCATAGCCAAGAGAGCACAGAACAGAGACATAGACAAAAGACACACACCCCAAAATTTCCCTCCCTGAGCTTTGAAAAAATCCAGTTTCCTGACTGGTCCTCTGGTCAGGTGTGTGGTTCCCTTTGTTAACCCTTCACAGGTAAAAGAAACATTAACCCTTAGCTATCTGTTTATGACAGTGTCTCGCCGCCATCACTCCTGCTCCAGGACCCATGTCTCTCCAAGGACCGCGATGTCCTCTTCAGTGACACAGCCCTCCAGCCATGCCACACTCTGTGCTCCCCACTTCCAAGGGACCTGCAGTCCACTGTTCAGCCACTTCCCTTCATAGCTGCTGCTGCTGCAAATTTGTCTGGCTACTTCCCCGTGGCCTCAGCATCCTCTTTGCCCTTGCCTCAGGGCCTCAGCCTGCAAACCCCAGCAGCAGCCAGGAGCTGTCTCTCACTCCCCTCATCCCTGCTAGTAGCACTGCTCTGTCCTGGGTGCTGGCAGTTCTGTCAGCCCTTCAGAGACACAATCCTTCCTCTCTGGTCACCCAGCAAAGAACTGCCCTCCTCTGCCCTGCAGCTCCCTTTTTAAATGGGTCTGCTTGGCCCTGATTGGCTGCTCCCTTCAACCCTTCTCTGATTGGCTGCTTCCTGTGCAGCCTCCCCAGGGTTCTATTAACCCCCTAGAGCTCAGTGTGGGGCAGGCACCCCATCACAGTGAGGTAGTATTGTTATTGGCCCAACTTATGTGGGTGAGAGAGCTCCACAGACCTGGTGGGGAAGGTCTGGGAAAGGTCCTCCGAGTGCCGCAGCTCAGTACTCAATGGAACAGATTAATTGGGTCCAATAAACGATATCACCTCACCCATCTTGTATCTCCAGATTGACACGGCTACAGCACTGCTGCATGCTGCTGCTCCCATTGACATCCACAGGTCAGGAGTTCATGCCAAGCTCCAAGCCTCACTGCAGTGTACACATGCACAGGGACAGTCCCTTGCATGCTTCTGCTGTAGCGACTGCAGTCTGTTGCACTCCTCCATGCACGGGTCAGCTAGGTCAGCCAGCCCAATTACAAGCTCCCTGATTCAGAAAGAGCAGCTGTCAGGTTTGGCTCTGGGATCTGTGGATGCCTTGTCTGAGACCCCCATACATCCCAGCCCCATTTCACCCAGAAATGTGGCGTTCCCACTGCAGGCTGGACCCAATGCATGGACGGCCTTCGGGTTTAGATCCATGCACTTATTTTTCAAACCATGTGCCCAGCCAGCAACATGCACATACGCCTGCCTCATAACGGAGGCAGCCAGCGTCCCCTCTAACTGGTCTCCTGAGCCCCCAGCCTGGCATCAGGATTAGTCTCCACTTTTAAAGGGTCTTTTCATTTCTGGTGCTAGGAAATTGCAGCAAATTAGGGCCTGATCCCACTGCAAGACACATCGCATGACTCATTGACTCCAGTGCAGTTTGAGGTGCACCTGCCACACGGTGGCTTAAGGGGTGTGTGCATGGCTCCCTCTAGTGGCTGCCCCCAGCAAGCGTAAGGGCCTGCTACTTGCTCCCAGCGAACAAAGTTACTCCTTTAGCTCAGCTGGTTTTGCTGCTGAATGTCCCAGGCTTGCTCCTTACTGGGGTGACTGTGTATGTGGCACAGGTTCCTTACACATCTCCCATGGCAGCTTGAGGGCCCCATCTTTGTATCAGTCCCAGGGCAATGCCCTAGTTGCAGGGCTGGCTCTAGGCAGCAGCAAACCAAGCACATGCTTGGGGTGGCACATTTTTAGGGGCGGCATTCCAGCCATTTTTTTTTTTTGCTTTGGGTGGCAAAAGCCTAGAGCCAGCCCTGGCAGCAGCAGAAGCAGCACATCGTGTGCCAGGGGGAGCCCTGGGGCTGCTGCAGTTCACGCCGTGGGGAAGCAGTGCCTGCACCTTGTGGCTGGGCCAGGCAGGCTCTGAGTGGGGGACTCTCGGGCTAGGGGCCTCCCCACGGGGCACACAGAGCCACCTGCAGGTGCCACAAGGTGGCCTCCCCCCAGCGCTGCAGCCAGGGCTGAGTGAAGCAGCCCGAGACACCCAGGGACTGCAGCAGGGCAGCCAGAAGCTGCAGCAGCAGGGCCATAGAGGGTGGGACGCTGCAGTGCAGGGTCCACGTCCAACTCTCTGGGGCTTTGCTCCCTCTGGGGCTCTACCTTGCCCTGGCTCCTCAGCCCCCTGCTGGGGCAGTCCTGTGGCTCTGCCCACCTGGGTCCCAGCTGGTCCTGGAGGTAGAAGCCCTGGCCGGAGGGACCTTGGGCTGAGGTGCGGCTCAGAAGCCCCACTGCTTACCCCAACCCTGCCAGCGCCGGACCAGCTGGAGGTGAGAGGGGAGTGGGCAGAGTCAGCACTGGTGGGGGGAAGCCCAGGGTTGGGGCGGCAGGGGGTGTGGGTTGCGGGGGAAAGAGAGCCCAAGGCTGGGGCGGTAGGGGGTGCGGATGGGAGGGGAGAGAGAGCCCAAGGCTGGGGCAGCAGGGGGTGCGGGTGATGGGGGAGAGCCCAGGGCTGGGGTGGGTGGCAGCCAACATTTTATTCGCTTGGGACGGCAAAAAACCTAGAGCCGGCCCTGCCTCGTTGATCCTTGTTGTGTGGGTTCACATCCCCCTGCAGCTGAGGCAGGGGGGAGTGAAAATTGCTGGATCCCTGTTGGGGCATTTCCCAGGCAGAGCAGAGAAAGCTTCCTCTGGCAGACGGGAATTTGTCCAGGCTGCTAGCTCCCTCTGAGGCTGCCTCTACACAAAAGAAAAAAGGTGTCTTTAGATGCCTATAAATGAGATGGTTTAAGCTCTGAGTGCAGACAGGGCAAGTTGTAGGTTAAACACATATTGGCTGGTGGAGATGAAGCTACCAGGAAAGGTGAGGGGTTCACCTTGACCAACCAACACATGTTACTACTTGCCCTGCCTTCACCTGGGTTTTAAACCATGCTAACGACCCCATTTTTCAAGAAGCACCTTTTTTCCAAGTGCAGACGTAGCCTCAGTGTTGTGACAAGCCCCCTTCCCTCCCAGTAGCTACTGGAGCCCCCAACTCCAAACAAAAACTCCTCACAGGTCTGGCCTTATTGGAAGCCAAGTATGCCCCGTAATACCACTGCCCAGTCCCCCCAGCTCACACAACCCCAAGGGCTATTCCTCCCCCCACTGTGTTTAGAGTTGAGTCTAATGAGCTACCCCTGCTCCAATGAGCCGGAAGTAATTAGCTCCAACGCCTGCTAACAGAGTGAACAAGGAGAAAAAACAGCTGCCTTATGACAAGACCCTGTGGCCCAGTTCCCAAAGGTCTGGGGGCTCCTACCTTCTGCTGAATTCAATGGAATTTAGGGGTCTACACATCTTTCAGGACGTGCACTGGTGTGTCTATAGCATCTTCTACAAAGGGGCAAGACATGGCGACTCCCTGACTCCAGCCAAGCCAAGGTGCCAGCTGAGGGTCTGGCGCTGAGAGGTGCCAGCAGCCCGTGGGAGTTGAGATGCTCTGCACCCGGCAGGATTAGGTCCTAATCTCATCCCGCAGCTTTGGTTTTCCAACTGCAGATGGGTGAATCAATGGATTCCTGTTTAAGGACAATGTCAACCACTCTCTGTTTGGATCCTGAGCCATTTCCGGCTAGTGAAAACCTTGTTGCTTCAGAAGGGCCATTAGTTTAGGTAAGTGCCGTGTAGGAATGTGCGTAACCCTCCTTCTGCCCCATGTCAGTCTCTGCGGGAGGCCACGTCTCCTCGCGACAGGTGCTTCACAGCAGGTACAATGCACTGGCCAGACCAGACAGCAACGGCCTTGCCCCAAGGGGCTCGCAGCCACATTTCCAAACTTGACCTCTCCTTCTGGGTGCCCCCGTTTCCCATTCATGTCTCTGAGGTGACGGGCACCTGCAGCTCCCAGAGTCACAGCTCCACGTTCAGTCCTGCTGCAGGTCAGCACTGGCCCCATTCACACATCCTGGAGTGGTGCTGGATGAACTGTTGTTCCTCCACTGCTCTCATTGTCTGCTAAGGGGCAGTCACTGTGGACTGTTTGCTAATAGCTCTTGTCAGCAGCAGGTCATTTTCCTAGGGCAGCTGCTGCCTGGAAGTAACAAAGCAGCACATGCAGAGCCACTGGAGGCAGGAAAAGAACAAATCGCTCAGGTCACTATTAGTCCCAGTCTTAAATTCAAAAGACAAAGGGCTCAGATCCCCAAAGTCTTTAGGCTCCTGATTTCCAGATCTGGCCTTTGCTCAGTCCCTACTGGTGGGTGTATGGAGCAGCGTTAAAGTACAGTTATATGGTCAGAAAAAAGTCAGTGTAAAAGGACACCTTCACAGCCAACAGCTCTGCTCCCAGTGTCTGTCTAGAATTCTGCTTGATTTCTTTGGTGACAAGAACAACCCCTTCTTGCTTTTCTCTGCTATGAGCCCAGCAGTGCCAGCTCAGCTCTGGGAGAGTAAGCTGGATCCTAGCCTGGCTCACTCATCGGCAACTGAATTACTAACTAAGTTGCAGTTACGGATTTGTTTTAAATTTATTTTTACAGGTGATGAGTCACAAGCTGGTAAAAGCCATCTTGATTATCACATCCCAGGCTCAGTTTGCAGGGCTGGCCATTAGAATAACCATCTTTCCACCTCGAAATGGAAAGCATGTGCAGCATAAGTCATCAGGAATTGCTAAACACTGAACCCTATGATGCTATTTTAGAGTCAATTTCCAGAAAATAACTACATTTTAACATAATTCTGAAGATTCAAGGCTTCCTCTCTCACAGACAATAGCTTTGCAATGCAGCTCTTAGTTGGAACCCAGTTTTTTCATGCCCCTAGATTTTTAAAAAGAACCTGACCTCAAAGCCCCTGCACTTTTGTTAAAAAATAAATAAAATTGATTGCATACAATGAAAGATACACTCTCTGCAAGCTAGAGAAATCACACATCCTTGTGTCAGATTTTGGGCTTGATTTTCGAGGTATTGCATCTGAGCAGCAAGTCTGGGAATTATTTATTATATAAGGTGATTGAAAAATCAGGCCAGATCTTTTGACTCGTGTGTGTGTGTGTGTGTGTGTGTGTGTGTGTAATAGAAAGCAAATGGTCACAAACTTAGGCAAAAATGAAATACGAATCTCTCTGTCTAATGGTGTATGCATCTATTTCCTGTGCACAGAAAACCCCCAGAAGTGACCTTGCTGTCATGTGACACTTCATTCCAAATGCACCCTGGACAATAGATGGCTTTGTTCCACTCTAC
The DNA here is from genome assembly GCF_003597395.2 of Chelonoidis abingdonii. Classification (NCBI taxonomy): domain Eukaryota; kingdom Metazoa; phylum Chordata; order Testudines; family Testudinidae; genus Chelonoidis; species Chelonoidis abingdonii. Next base: position 155,667,967 of record NC_133772.1, on the reverse strand, counting down.
CACTTAATCTCTGAATATCACTTGCGTTCTGTGCCTGGTGGGAGTACACAGATCTCAGCCTCCCTCCCTCCCGGGAGGCTGGGAAAGGATTTCCCTGCGCTCTCAGGAAATAAAACCTCTTCTTTTCTAACTGGAGATGACAAACGCAGCAAGACATAGTGAGAAAATGAGTTACATAAAGTGGGTGAAATCAGCAAGAAATAAATGGGGACAAAAAAAAAGGAATTAAAAGGGGTCCTGGAAACAAAGAGCAACAAAGAGCCACCCGTGGGCTTTCTCCTCATTTCTGACAATCAACCACAACAAAAGATTTAGAACAAGACTAACTCCGGTACAGCTCAACTGAACCGTTATTCTGTCCAGGATTAATACTAGCTCCTTGGCTCACTGCTGCCATCCTATGTTCAACATGAGTAATGCAACTTGAGGCTTATGCCTACAGACATGCCTCCCCTACATGTTCTCCCCACATGGGAGGCAGGAAACTGTCCGGGCCAGAACTTCAGTGGGTGTAAATCAGTATAACTCTGAATGCATTGAAGTCAATGGAGCGATGGCACTTTACACCCACTGAGGATGTGGCCTGGGAGTCTCCTCCTCATCCTTTGGGTGGCAGGGGTTGGCCCCTATTTCTCCTCACTGTGTGATGGGTGGGAGGTTTTGCCCCCCAAAATCAGTGGATCTCCCCAACTCCACAGCAGTCCCCTGTCTCTGCAAAGACATTGAAAGGAGCCACGCTGCCACTGGCTGAGAGCTGCCCCCTGCAAGCTGTGCAGGGCTGTGCTAGGACGTTTCTTCAGAGAGCTTCCATTCCCACCCAGATTTCCAACACCCCTCCACACCCCCACCCAGAGCACCGTGAAGCTGAAGGTGGGGAGGATGGTACTGATCCATCCTTCCTTCCTTGCTCCATCAACCAGGATTCAACAGCGTAGGCTCCTCTCTCTTTATGCAGGCAGAGAAGAGACTATTATCATTGATTGGTGGGATTATGGGTCAAACTCAGGTGTGGTGTCACCCACTGGGGGTGTAATTTAGAGCACACATTGGTAAACTGGTGCAATGTACATGCAGAGGAGCAGACAGGCAGGATTACAACAGGAAAAGCAACCCTTTTGTCTTACACCCTCCAGAACTGTAAGTTGCTTTTCCTGCTATAGCCCCACCCGTCTGCTCCTTTAGCATGTAATTTACACCAGTTGATACTTGCCAACAGGCAGCTGGTACTGGCCTGAGGCTGTAGATCACCCAGTAAAATCAGTCCTATGTATATTTGTGCCACAATCTCCCATTTTACCAAGAGAGTTAGGCTAATTTTGCAGCTCCGAGTCTCTGTAGAACAGGGTATAAGTAGGGATATAAAAAAGGGGAATTTGAGTATTGAAGAATGAAGGCCAAATTTTAATGTGTTGTAAGTGGGTAACGTAAATGGATGTGACCTTGCTTACAGCAGGGTTGAATTTGGTCTATAAGCTACAGCTCTGCTGTTTATAATGAGTTTCAACTTTCTCCAGGGAATCTGAGTTCCACATTGTTAGCAGCCTCTTCACTCATATCACTACCAACACAAAGAACAGGTAGGGTTAATAATTTTATCTGATCTACCACAAGTTACTGGGCTGGATGCAGAAATCATCTGGTAACATTCTCTGGCCTGGGTTCTGCAGGAAGTCAGACTAGATGCTCCCAATGACCCCATTGGGTTTAAAAGCTGCTATAGTTACCAGTTCTCACAATTTTTATCACTTGCTTCCTGATATCTTGTATCCAGTTCCTGGATTCATGCGCTTACATAAGACTCTCAGCTCTCATTTAAAAAACAAAGGAAGTTTCTAGTGTTGCCAATGGCTTGAAAATGTGACTCTTCAAGGCTTCAAAAACTGAAAGCAAATGCAAAGGACCCAAAATGTATTTTTCTAAAAATCTCATGACTTTTGAGCCAATCTCGTTGTTTTTGAACTCTTGGGATTGGCAATACTGAGACTATGAAGTTCAGCAGTAGCTGTGCATATTTTAAAAGAACGCCCTGAGAGCACTAGCACATTTTCTCTGCAATTAATAGTCTGGTTATGAATCATATATGTTGCCTAACTAGCTTTTGAAGTTTTGTGTTAAGTTCCTCCAGTAAATATTCAGCATCAGAAAATGGAACAGCTGCATTTCTTGTTCCCATGTTGCAGGCATGAGAGGGAGTTCCCATTGCACATGTTGTTCCTATCCAGGTAGAGCATAACTGTGCAAAGGTTGGTTACAGGCCAACCTTCCCAAGATCAGGCCTCTGCAAAGTCATACCAGGGTTCAGCGAATACATGGTTCCCCCCAAGCTAAGATGGGGCTTGTTTCATGGCTGACAAAACATGCCTGTGGAGAGAGTTTGCTACTGTCAGTAACATCATCATCTGAAATGTGGTTAGGGTGCCAACTGTCTAATCACAGAAACTCAGATCCTTACCAAGCCCCTGCCCTGAGGCCACGCCCCTGTCCTGCCCCTTTTATGAGGCCCCACCACCACTCACTCCATTACCCCTCCCTCTGTTGCTCGCTCTCCCCCACCCTCACTCACTTTCACCAGGCTGGGGCAGGGGGTTGGGGTGCAGGAGGAGGTGCGGGGTGCGGGTTCTGGGAGGGAGTTTGGGAGCAGGACAGAGTGCAGGGTGCAGGCTCCAGAAGGGAGTTTGGGTGTAGAACAGAGTGCAAGGTGCAGGCTCCAGAAGGGAGTTTGGGTGCAGGACGGGGTGAGGGGTCAGGCTCTGGGAGGGAGTTTGGGGGCAAGAGGGGTGAGGGGTCAGGCTCTGGGGGGAGTTTGGGTGTGGGAGGGAGTGTGGGGTGCAGGCTCTGGGAGGGAGTTTGGGGGCAAGAGGGGAGAGGGGTCAGGCTCTGGGGGGAATCTGGGTGTGGGAGGGAGTGTGGGGTGCAGGCTCTGGGAGGGAGTTTGGGTGCGGTCTCTGGGCTGGGGCAGGTAGTTGGGGTGCAGGAGAGGGTGGTGCTTACCTCAGGTGGCTCCCAAAAGCGACTGGCATATCCCTCTGACAGCAGCTCCTAGGTGGGCGGGCAGGAGGTCTGCGTGCATGTTGCCCACAGGCACCGCTCTCGCAGCTCCCATTGGCCACAGGTCCCAGCCAATGGGAGCTATGGAGTTGGTGCTTGGGGCTAGGGCAGTGCACGAAGGCCTCCTGCCCCGCCCCCAAGGAGTCAGAGGGACAGGAGTAGCGTGGAGCCAAGGCAGGTAAGGGAGCCCTGTGGTGCCACCAGACTGTTAATGCCTAAAATCTCCTGGGTTGGCTCCAGGAGATCAAGCAAAATTCCAGGTGACTCCTGGCGAAACTGGGAGGGTTGGCAACCCAAAACATGAATCAAAGCACTCTGATAAAGCTGGCACTTACTCTGGCTGCCTGCTGGTGAACAGAGGTTTAACTTCAGCTTAACTTCCCATCCCCTCCCCTCCCCTTCCACCTGCATATTATACATTGTGCAGGTGAATGGGGGGAGGTCTATATATTGACTCCTCAGGTGACAGAGGAGATTTTAATCATGAAAGTGATCATGAAATGGTAGAGTTCATGTTTCTAAGGAACAGTAGGAGGGAGAACAGCACAATAAAGACAATGGATTTCAAGAAGGCAGCCTGTAGCAAACTCATGGAGTTGGTAAGTAAAATCTCATGAGAAGCAAGTCTAAGGTGAAAAACAATTGAAGACAGTTGGCAGTTTTTCAAAGAGACATTATTAAGGGCACAAGATGAAACTATCCCACTGAATAGGAAAGATGGGAGGTATGGGGAGAGACCACCTTGGCTTATCCAGGAGCTCTTCAATGATCTAAAACTCAAAAAAGAGTTCTACAAAAAGTGGAAATTCGATCAAATTACAAAGGATGAATACAAACAAACAACACAAGTATATAGCGACAAAATTAGAAAAGCCAAGGCACAAAATGAGATCAAAGTAGCTAGGGACAGAAAAGGAAACAGGAAAACATTCTACAAATACATTAGAAACAAGAGGAAGACCAAGGACAGAGAAGGCTCATTACTCAGTGGGGTGGGGGAGACAATAACAGAAAATGTGGAAAAAGCAAAGGAGCTTAATGAATTCTTTGCTTCGGTTTTCACCATGAAAGTTGGTGACGATTGGACGTCTAACGTAATGAATGCCAATGAAAATGAGGTAGGATCAGAGTCCAAAATAGGGAAAAGAACAAGTCAAAAATTACTTGACAAGTTAGATGTCTTCAAATCACCAGGGCCTGATGAAATGCATCCTAGAATACTCAAGGAGCTGACTGAAGAGATATCTGAGCCATTATCAATTATCTTTGAAAAGTCATGGAAGACGGGAGACATTCCAGAATACTGGAAAAGGGCAAATCTAGTGCCTATCTATAAAAAGGGAAATAAGGACAACCCAGGGAATTACAGACCAGTCAGATTAACTTCTGTACATGGAGAGATAATGGAGCAAATAATTAAGAAATCAATTTGCAATCTCCTAGAAGATAATGAGGTGATAAGTAACAAGCAGCATGGATTTGTCAAGAACAAATTGAGTCAAACCAACCAGATAGCTTTATCTGACAGGGTAACAAGCCTGGATGGTACATCTTGACTTTAGTAAGGCTTTTGATACTGTCTTGCATGACCTTCTCATAAAGAAACTAGGGAAATACAACCTAGATGGAGCTATTATAAGGTGGATGAATAACTGGTTGGACAATCATTCTCAGAGAGGAGTTATCAGTGGTTCACAGTCAAGCTGGAAGGGCATAACAAGTGGGGTCCTGCGGAGATTGGTTCTGGGTCTGCTTCTGTTCAATATTTTCATCAATGATTTAGATAATGGCATGGAGAGTACATTTATAAAGTCTGTGGATGATACCAAACTGGAGGGGGTGCAAGTGCTTTGGAGGACAGGATTAAAATTCAAAATCTTCTGGACAAACTGGAGAAATATTCTGAAGTAAACAGGATGAAATTCAATAAGGACAAATGCAAAGTGCTCCACTTAGGAAGGGACAATCAGTTGCACACATACAAAATGGGAAATAACGGTCTAGGAAGGAGCAGGGCCAGATTAACTTTTTGTGGGCCCCCCAGGGAATGATTGTGGAAGGGGCCGGGGGTAAAAGCACAGTGGGGCAGGAGCTAGGGTTGGTCTCTGGAGCAAGGGAGGGGTCAGGGTTAAACTGCAAATGCAGCAGGGCTGGGGAGGGGTAACCAGGATCCCCCACGCCCCTACCCACACAGAGCGGGTACCTACCTGGTTCTAGCCCATTCTCTGTGTCTCTCTCTGCACTGAGCTGCCCCTCCTCCCGCAGCAGCAGGGCAGGTTCTCTTCCAGCCCTCGGTGGTGGGCGTTGGGAGTGGGAGGAGGGAAGGCTAATGTGGTTCCTCCTATAACCGGACATTTCGTTTCCAGTCAGCACTGCTAACCGGACACTCAGGTCCCGTTTTCTACTGGAGTTTTCAGTCTAAAACTGGATACTTGGCAACAGGGCTGCCAGAAAAGCCTGAGGGGGGGAGGGGGCAAAAATCATTTTTAAAAGTAAGAGGGCTAAGCCTTGGGGGGAGGTGGGAAATGGTGGGTGGACTAGGGAAGGGAGAGGAGCTAGTGGCAGGGCCATGTCTGCTGTACTGCCCAGGTAGGTTGGAGACTGTGGGGATCAGCTGACACAGTATCCAGGGCCGGTGCAAGGATATTTTGTAACAGTGCACCCTACGCAAAACTTCCATCTTGCCCCCTCTCCTGCCCCCCCCCAAGTATCGCTTAGTATATGGTTTAAAAAATGAATACAGTGGAGTCACAGCTTACGTGGGGGTTAGGTTCAAAGGTCAGCGTGCAAGAGGGAGATCGCGTATAGTGAAAATTACCATAAGCTACAGTATACACAGTATACACTAGAACAGGGGTCCTCAACCTCAACCAAAGGTGGCACGCGAGCTGATTTTTTTTTTTGGCAGGCTGTGGGTCCCAGTCACCGCTGAGCCTGCTGCCGGCCTGGGGTTCCGTTCACTCAGCTGCTAGCCAGGGTTCCAGCCAGCGACTCCGCTCAGCCTCCCGCCATTCACCCAGGCCGGCAGGAGGCTGAGCGGGGCTGGTGGCCAAGACCCTGGCTGGCAAGGGGCCAGCAGCCAGAACCTCATATCATCAGTGGGCTGAGCAGGGCCAGTGGCTGAGACCATGACTGGCAGGAGCCAGCCCACTCCTGGCCCTGCTCAGTCCACTGCCTGGCTGAGTGAACAGAACCCCAGGCAGAGCCGGGACCGCAGCCTGCCATTAAAAAAAAAAAATCGGCTTCTGTGCCACCTTTGGCATGCGTGCCACAGGTTGAGGACCCTGGTCTAGTGTATACTCTACTTTATGATAATTTTCACTATGCGCAATTTCCCTCTTACATGCTGACTTTAGAAGCTAATCCCCATGTAAGATGTGACTCCAATGTAATGTAAAAAAAAATTTGCGGCACCGCTTTTTGGTACTTCCAAATATTGGTGCCCTAGGCAGCCGCCTAGTTCGCCTAGTGGTTACACTGGTCCTGACAGTATCCCCAGTCCAGGTGACGTGACTGCCAGTGGTGGATTTAGAGCTAGTGGGGCCCCCCAGCCCTGTGCTTAGCTTCATTTTTGGGGCTCCTCCTTGGGACCCAGCCAAGAAGAAGAACATTCTCTCTTATCTCTCCATGCCCCCATTTTTCATTCTTTTTTTCTTCCTCCTCCTCCTCCTATAAGTAATAGCAAGTAAATGACAATAAAGTGAGGTACCTTGATTGTTCTTGTAGTCTAACTTATTTTTCCACAGACCCAGTGGAAAATCACAGAGAGTCTCGGACCACTTAATGATCTTTCCAAACATTGTAAAAAAAAGTTTGGATGAGGGGTCTGGCCAGGGGCTAGGATGAGGGAGGGGGCTCAGGGTTGGGGCAGAAGGTTGGGGTGTGGAGTGCTTACATAGGGCAGCTCCTGTTTGGTTCTCAGGATGGGGGTGGGGATGTGGCAAGGTGCAGGAGGCAGGGTAGGGGGCTGGGTGTGTATGAGGGAGTGTGCAGGTTTCAGAGCAGGGGCTGAGGGGGCATGAGGGGGGATTCAGGAGTCAGATCTGAGGGCTGGGGAGGGGGGTTCAGGGGTCAGGGCTAGGGAGGTGTGAGGGGAGTGCAGGGGTCAGGACAGGGGGCTGCGGGTGTGTGAGGGGGTTCAGGAGCCAGTGCAGGGGTCTCGGGGTATGTGACGGAGGTGCAGGGGGCTGGGGGTATGTGAGGGGGTGCAGCACTCAGGGTGGGCAGGGGGTGTGGGCTGGGGTCTTGGGGGTGCTCACGCAGGAGCTGGAGGGGTATGCCCCAATTCCAGCCCCTTTCCCAAGGCCTCACCCCCGCCTCTTCTCCTCCCTGGAGCAGCGTGCTGCAGCTCGCTCCTCCTCCCCTCTCCTGCTGGCAAGCAGCTGGTCCAGCTGATCGGCTGCAGGGATGGGGGAGAGGGAACGTAGCATAGTGGGGAAAGAGGTGGGGCAGGAGCCAGGCTGCTGCTGGCAGATGCTGCCATGGAGCCGCAGCAGCTGGCAGCATCAAGCTTCTCTGACCCCACAGGAGAGAGTGGAGGGTGGAGAAGAGTGGGCCAGGGCCCCTTTCGACCTTGGGCCCGGCACCAGTGGTGCCATTGTAAATCCAGTATTGGGAAGCAGTACTGCGGAAAGGGATCTGGGGGTCATAGTGGATCACAAGCTAAATATAAGTCAACAGCATAACACTGTTGCAAAAAAAGCAAACATATTCTGGATGTATTAGCAGGACTGTTGTAAGCAAGACACGAGAAGTAATTCTTCTGCTCTACTCTGTGCTGGTTAGGCCTCAGCTGGAGTATTGTGTCCAGTTCTGGGTACCACATTTCAGGAAGAATGTGGACAAATTGGAGAAAGTCCAGAGAAGAACAACAAAAATGATTAAAGGTCTAGAAAACATGACCTATGAGGGAAGATTGAAAAAATTGTGTTTGTTTAGTTTGGAGAAGAGAAGACTGAGAGGGGATATGAGAACAGTTTTCAAATATGTAAAAGGTTTTTACAAGGAGGAGGGAGAAAAATTGTTGTTCTTAACCTCTGAGAATAAGATAAGAAGCAATGGGCTTAAACTGCAGCAAGGGCGGTTTAGGTTGGACATTAGGAAAAACTTCCTAACTGTCAGAGTGGTTAAGCACTGGGATAAATTGCCCAGGGAGGTTGTGGAATCTCCATCATTGAGGATGTTTAAGAACGGGTTGCACAAACACCTGGCTGGGATGGTCTAGATAATACCCGAAGCTAGTCTACACTGGCAATGTTGAGGTGCTGCCATGGCAGCCCTTTAACATGGCTTGTGCGGTCGTGCTGTGGCGAGGGGCGTAGCTACCAGTGCTGGGGCATTGTCTACACTGGCACCTTACAGTGCTGAAACTTGCTGTGCTCAGGGAGTGTTTTTCACCCCCCTGAGCGAGAAAGTTGCAGTGCTGTAAAGTGACACTGAGAAAAACCCTTAATCCTGCCTTGAGTGCAGGGGATTGGACTAGATAACCTCGAGGTCACTTCCAGGTTTATGATTCTATGACAGTGGTCCCCAACGTGGTGCCCGTGGTTGCCGTGGTGCCTGTGGGGGCATCTTAATGCGCCCACGTCCTGGCCCCCAGGACAGCACCAGCTGAAATGCAGCCGAATTTCAGTGGCATTTTGGTGGGGACGCCCCTCAATGATGACGCTTGTTGCCGACAAGTGATGTCATCAAGAGGAGTCACCCTCGAATTTTGGCGGGGACACCTCTCGCTGATGCCACTTGCTGTCGACAAGTGATGTCACTGAAAGGCTTCGCTCCCGAATTTCAAGGGGGACGCCTCTTGATGACATCACTTGTCGACGGCAAGCGGCGTCATCGAGAGGTGTCCCCGCCAAAATGCAGCCAAATTTCGGTGGCATTTCAGCAGGTGCTCCACTGTTGCTGTGGTCCTTTAGCTGGCGCCCACCAGCCGAAAAGGTTGGGGACCCATGTTCTATGATATTGCTTGTGGGAATGCAGGATCCCAGGACAGAGTCAGACCCCAGGCAAGTGGAGTTGTGTTACTCTCTTTTTTGCTTTTATGACAACTTGTTTTGGTTTCTGGTTATAAACACTGTCCTTTGAAGAACCCACTGCTAATATTAGTGATTGTCATCAAGCTGTTAATATTGTGGTGTGTGTTTGTTCCTGTACTGAAGGTTAAAAATTGCTCTGTGGCCTCCAGGGTTACTAGTTCCACTTACATTCAGTTGGCTCTCTGGAAGGGCTTTAAACTTGCAATGTGACAGAGCAGACACGTTGCAGTTGGGCTCCTGTCTCGGCATCTCCAGTTTGTCTAGTTAAACCTCTAACAGCTCCCATTTGTTCTCAGTGACTCCTGTGGAAAGGAGCCAAGGAGCAGCAAACGCAGGACGTTTTACTTGTTGAGGACTTGTGCAGCTTCAGGGCCAAAACATGTCTCTCCTTCAAGGCCATCGGCAAGCAGAGGCAGCGGCAGACTCTCTGGGGAATTAGAGAAACATAGGCTGGAAGAGACCTTGAGAGGTCATCTGGTCCATCCCTCTGCACTGAGGCAGGACCAAGTAAACCTAGACCAACCCTGACAGGTGCTTGTCCAACCTGTTCTTAAAAACCTCCAATGACGGGGATTCTACAACCTCCCTTGGAAGCTGGGACGGGTCCCAGGGGAGCCAACTGAGGTTGAACTGCAAAGAATGGGGCAGACAATCCCCAAAGCTGGTGGATATTACAACAATTAGATTTACCAAGCTAGGACAAAACAGCTTCTGTAATATCTCACTGGTTACCCAGAAGCCAGCAACACAGCTTCCTTAAAGCAACCCAGCCTTAGGCCTGCACCCAGGCAACCAAGTCAGATATGATGAGGATTACTGAAAATCTTATTCATCATATAACAAAGTTCTACCAATCCCAAAGGATCACACACGTTATCTGCCAGGTTAATGAATATTCCAGATCCCATCCAAATACACGCTACAGCCAATTCTTATTAACTAAACTAAAAATTATTTGAAAAGAGAAGAGAGAGAGAGTATTGGTTAAAAGATCAGTATACATACAGACATGAGTACAATTCTTGAGATTCAGCTACATAGCAGAGATGGTGAGCTTTGTAGTTGCAAAGAGTTCTTTTAGAATTTAGTCGATAGGTTATAGTCCAATATCCAATATCATATTCAGGGCATTCCAGCTTAGGACTGGGATCTCAATCTTGTGACTCAAACTTCCCCTGATGAAGCTTAAGCAGATCTGAGATAAAAAGAATTGGGACCCAAGATGTCTTTATACTGTTTCAGGCCTTCTTGTGACAGCTCGGAGTCCTTAGGCGAACAATAGGCACTCATGGGGACTTTGATGCTTTCCTAAGCATCCCTGGTATTTATCTACAAAGATTAACATAAGGCAATTGCCTGTTTTCCATCATTTTCAGATGTTTTGCAATACATTTCAAAGAGAGATGAACGGAGTGATGTTACTGTGTTTACAGTTCATCTATATGTTAATATGTCCTTTTGATCTCTGAATCAAAGTTTTAGGGACAGACAGGAACTGTTTGTTTACATGGCTAACATTTAAAAAGATTAATAAGTAAACACATACAATTAGTATCACCTCTGATTTCTAACGATATAGAATCATAGAATCATAGGACAGGGAGGGACCTTGAGAGGTCATCTAGTCCAGTCCCCTGCACTCAAGGCAGGACTAAGTGTTATCTAGACCAGGGATTGGCAACATTTGGCATGCGGCCTGCCAAGGCAAGCCACTGGTGGGCTGGGCTGGTTTGTTTACCTGCCGCGTCCCCAGGTTCGGCCAATTGCAGCTCCCATGGGCCGTGGTTCGCCGCTCAAGACCAATGGGGGCTATGGGAAGTGGCGCAGGCTGAGGGATGTGCTGGCCAATGCTTCCCACAGCCCCCATTGGCCTGGAGCAGTGAACCGTGGCCACTGGGAGCTGCAACCGGCCAAACCTGTGGACACAGCAGGTAAACAAACCAGCCCGGCCATGTGCCAAATGTTGCTGGTCCTTGATCTAGACCATCCCTGACAGGCGTTTGCTGAACCTGCTCTTAAAAATTCCCAACAATAGAGATTCCACAACCTCTCTAGGCAATTTAATCCAGTGCTTAACCACTCTAACAGTTAGGAAGTTTTTCCTAATGTCCAACCTAAACCGTCCTTGCTGCAATTTAAGCCCATTACTTCTCGTCCTATCCTCAGAGGTTAAGAAGAACAGTTGTTCTCCCTCTTCCTTGTAACAGCCTTTTATGTACTTGAAAACTGTTAGCATGTCCCCTCTCAGTCTTCTCTTGTCCAGACTAAACAAACCCAATTTTTTCAATCTTCCCTCACAGGTCATGTTTTCTAGGCCTTTCATCGTTTTCGTTGCTCTTCTCTGGACTTTCTCCAATTTGTTCATATCTTTCCTGAAATGTGATGCCCAGAACTGGGCACAATAATCTAGTTGAGGCCTAATCAATGTAGAGTAGAGTGGAAGAATGACTTCTTGTGTCTTCAGCCATATTAGGAGAGCAGCAGCCATGAACCAAGAAGCAGGAAGTCACATCCTCACATTCCATCTAAATTCTATCAAAACAATGTGATATTGGGTTGTTGAGAAGGCGATCCTGTCCTAACAGTACCCACCATCACCAGAGAAGCATGGAATCTCTTAAGATGTTTATAGAAAATGTTGTCTGATAGCATCCTGTCTGGCAAGGAACCACTTATCAACCTTTGTGGGTGTGAAATCTCTACTTCTTTATCGTTTTGCTTTTACGGTCTCCACTTCTCTATTATTTATCTGGATGGTTTATGTCTGGTTCTTTTATTGCAAGATTTAAATCAACTAAGGTGGTGGGGTATGATTGGGTGAAGAATTATTTTGCAATATATTAGGATTGGTCAAAAAATTATTTTGTAATATTTTAGTAAAATGATTGGTTAAGGTACAGCTAAACAGAACTCAAGTGTCACTCTATAAACTGGGGTGTGAAAGGAAGTTCTTTGGAACCTGCTCCAGGACACAGCCCCAAGATCAGAGCAGCCAGACAGCAACGCTCTGCCAATGACACCGTGCAGAAGCTGAAGTTCCCGGATAACCTGATCCTGACTGGCCACAGGGAAAAGTTTGTCTGCCTTATTGGGAGTGGTGAGCATTGTATGCTTAGTGTGTACATTGTGTTTTGGTGATTGTTAATAAATAGAGGTTAGGGATATTACTGTGTAAGGCTCTTTCACTGTAAAAGACCCAATAAGCCCACAGAAGATTACGCCCTGAGCCCTAGGAATTGGGTATGGGTGGCCCTGAGGCCTAGGAACTGGGAGAGGGTAGGTGCCTTTCCCCCAGAGCCCTAGGGACTGGGAAAGGGTGGGGAGTTCCTAAATTAACCAAGTTACGCCTTGAGCCTTAGGAACTGGGGAAAGGTGGGTGCCCTAGATGTGCGAGTAACACTTGCTGAGTCCCTGGCCTTCTGCACTGGGTGGTGCTGAATGCAGGAGCCTCGGCACAGGATTGCTGTGTAGTACACAGAGAGTAGCTCCTGCTGGGTCAGTCAGAAGGAGCTCTATTGATCTCACTCAGGACTTCGACAGCTTGTTCCCAGTTCTGCAAATCCTCCCTGGGGCTCTCCCAGCAGCAGGGCCGGAAGCCTGCATTGCCCCTGACACAACCGATGGGCATTGAGTGTGTGGTGTGACCCAGCGCAGACCAGCCAGATCCCTCAGCAGGAAGCAGCCTCGATCCCATAAATCCACCCAAATCAGCCAAAAGTGACACAACCCAAGAGCCCCTTGAAGCCTCAATAGCTACACCTCAAGTCCTGCTTCCCCAGCCTGGCACCCATTCCTGGAACCAGAAGTTAACTCCTTGCTTCCTGGAGGCCTAGAGTTGCCCCTGCACTCTATCCCGTGGGACTTCTGTTTCCCTCGTGGTGTCATGGGCACTGCCTGGTGCTTGTTGTAATCACTTGCCTGATACAGCTTCTCCTTCGGCAGAGCTGTACCGACTTACGCCGGTGGTGGATCCGGCCAGGGCCTGCTGCACTCTTCTGACTCACGGACAGCAAACCTGACACATGGAAACACGAACTGCCCTGAAGATGTTTATTTTCCAGAAGCAGCAAATAATCCTGTGGCACCTTATAGACTAACAGACGTTTTGGAGCATGAGCTTTCATGGGTGAAACCCACTTCGTCAGATGCAGCTAACTCAACCGAGCAGTGTGTTCCCACCGCCAGCTCTCAGACAGCACAGCTACGCCTACACGGCAGGAATTGCACCCTAATTAACCTGCCTCCTCATTCCGCGACCAGCCCTGCTTTTGTCCTCCCTCCATCTCAGGACTTTAGCTAACAAATCTCCAAGGTGACCGGGAAGAAAAAGGAAAAACAATGATGCAAAGTGTGGGGAAAAAATTAGCGCAATTATTTTCGAGTTCAAGGCCATTTGACTAACCAGGGGATGAGAATGATGACTTGGGCCCTGGCCCTGCCCTCTGACTGGAGCTGGAAGTGTGGCCCGGCTGCCCCTGGGGAGGCAAGACTGGGCCAAATCTGAGTGGTGACCCCTCCACTTTTACAGGTCTTTCAGTGTCCCAGGGCACAGAGACTTCAATCCCTGGAGGGTGGGAGGTTTGGAGTGGGGCTCCTGGCGCTTCCTGGAGAAGCAGCGATGCAGAAGGGGGTTGGGACATGGGGCTCCCAGAACAGTTTGGCCCAGGGGAGATGGTGCTGATCACCTCTCTGGGAAGGAGCTTGGAGCTGGGTGTGGGGCAGGAAGAATAGGGGGCAGGTGGCCCAGGCATCAGGGCTAGCTGGTATGGCTGGGGCAGCTTGGGACGGCCCAGGGGTTTGGCCAGTCAAGGGCACCTCCAGCCGCAGGTGGTGGGCTCAGAGCTTCGGCTGCAGGGGGGTCACTTGGGGATCTGGCAGGTGGGGGGCAGAGCCTCAGGCATAGGGCCAGGGGCTAGCCTCCCCAAAGTGAGAGTTCACCCGCCACCCGTGTTGCCATCCCTTCAAACTTTACGCATAGTTAAATCTCCTAGATAACTTGTGCCTGGGCTAGACGTGTAGAAAACGGGTTATAATTAAGCAAAACTATTTAACAATTGTCTCATCCAAGGTGTATATCTGTATAAGGGCAGCTTGCCCTTTGACTGGTTGCAGCTTAGAGAGACTATAAATATCTGTCTTCACTTCATGACTGGAGCTGGATGGAATACCTTTTGGAGGAAAGGTTCCCGCACCCCTCTCCCCAGATAGTCTAATCAGAACCAGAAGTGTTCCCCAGCCAAACAAAAACAACATTTTCAGTTCAAATATTAACTGGAAACTACAATTTTAGTTTTGATGCAACTTTGTTTAAACTGAAACATTGAAGCAGTTGAAGTCTAAAGAGAATGAAGTCTAAAGCTGTAGAGAATCGGCTTGAGAAAACTGAAATGTTTCAACTGGAAAACTTCCAACAAAGGTTTTTCATTTGAAATTTCTCCTGGAGGAGTGGGTGGGTTTTCCCAGCTGCCCTCGCCAGTGTGACACCAAGTTTTTCCTCATCTCAATCTGCAGGGCGATCTGCTTGTGGAGCAAAGGGAGCAGAATTGTGGTTCTGGCTTTCCAGGCTTCTTAATGAATAATTGTTCGGCTTGCAAACAGGTGCTAAAAACTTCAGTTTCCATTGACTTCAATGGGCACATTCAGCACATCTGAAAACCAGACCATTGTATTAAGAACCTAACGTGAGGCTCCCAGCTTTGCAAATCTGGGCTGACGTTTTAAACTATTATTTGTACAGCGAGTGTGAAGCACCTTCCCATTCCCAGTGAACAGAGCCAGCCAGCCAGCCACCCTCCCCCTGCCAAAAACATAACCTCTCGTTATCCACCATAGTGTCCCCATTAAGCATGCTACCAGCCCACATATTTCCTGGGAAGGCTGGTGAGGCAGTTCTCTGGGATGCCCGCCCCAATTCACTGGCTAACTTTACATACAGGAGGGGAGCTCAGCTGCTCCTTCCTTTCAACTCTAGTGATCAGTTTATTTAATTTAGGGTTTTATATTGCTGCCCATCACTGTCACGTCTGAGCATGTTCCTTATATAATCCATAGCAAGAGTGAAGCTTCTAGTGGACTTCATGAAGTCTCTGGAACATCTCACTTTATGGGGTAAAACTTCAGCTTGGGGAAACCTTGGATTTTGGTTTGGAATTTTTTAAAAACATTTTATTCTCTAGTCTTTTGGTTGGTCAGGGTTATTGAGTAGCTGGGGTGTCAGTTTATGTTCTCAAGGCTGGCTTCACAAGGACCAGGGCCTGGGACCTGCTATTTTTTTCCTGATTCTCCAGGGAGACCCAAAGACCAGCTCTCACGATGAGGGATTAACAGCTGCTCGGCTCTGGAGAAGGACTGTGGACTGGCTACGTAGGAGACAGAGAACCTGTGGGAAAGCAGGGCTGTGCACCCCTGAACACAGCAAGGGGTTGGACCCTTGGCCAGGGGACGGGTGGGGGAAGTTTGTGTTCCTTTGTTTTGATTTCAGACCATGAACCTTCTCCTCTGAGAAACACTTGTGGCTGGCAGCAAGTGCTCTGCTAAGTGAGATTGCCAGCTTGCCAGTGTCTAACCTGCACAGGGCCCTCTAGCTAAAAGCAGCTTCCCATGGTTAATACAGTTCATCTGACTATGTAGACAGACCTGCTGACAAAAGCCAGCCTGTTTCTTTGCCATGAGCATGCAGGCCTTGTGATGTCCGTGTGGCCCCATGGGCACTGTCTAGAGACATAAGAGGACAAAGGGAAGTGGACAAAGGGTTGCAGGGCAGTCCACGGTACAGGGAACGGGAAATCAGTCCAAAGTTCTGTTGGGCAATGTCAGCTCTGGAAAGCAGCTGAGCTTATGGCAGAGGGAAATAAAGGAAGCCGAGTCCTCAAGGAGCTTGTAAGCATCACATGTAGGTGATGGAAACAGCTGCAGACTCTGGTGAATTTCCCTGCAGAGACCATGTGATCTGGTGAATGTGGCAGTAGGCTGAGAGGTTACCTGCGTTCTATCGCAGGCTGGGTGACCTTACACAAGTCACTTGCCCTCGTTTTCCCCCTACAATCCTCTTACTGCCACTATCTATTAGATTGTGCAAACTCTCTGTGGGGGGTGTGTGGTGGGGGGGTGTCTGTCTCTGACTAGGTCCTATTGCAAGGGGACTATTTCAATACTACTGCTAAAACTCGATATGGCCGCATATTGTTTGAAATTTGTAATTACAGACAAATCTTTGAACTTTAAGCTGACTAGTATGAATGTCACAAGGGACTTTTGTTTGCAAAATATAGGCATGTAATAGTTTGAAAATGAGCAGGGGAAGGAAGGTAGGTAAATATGCACATAGTCACAGCTCTGCAATAACTGTGTGGACACACAATATCACATTGCAAATTAAAGGCTTCAGTGAGATCAGGATCAGGCCCCCTCATCAAAAGCTGTCACACCACATGGAAGGAAAAGCAATCACAGAACCAAAAGAGGTAATGGAGAGCAGCTGTCACATGGGAGGTGGGGACAGGCAGGAAATAAAATATAAACATCTAGCAATTCACAATGGTAAAATCAGGACAGGCACTATATAAATAAGTGTCACATAAGATCAAAAGCAGTATAAATGCCATTAAATATTTTCAGCTTCTGCACTCATAACACAAGAAAGCAAAGAAAACATCCAGAAATGCAAAACTTTAAGATTTCTTGTAGTCCAGACAAAGGTCAGGCAGGATGCATGTGCATTGCCAGGAAGTCTTACAACACCAGTTCAGATTCTTTCCCCACTCTGGACACTTTTGTGGGATATGGTCAGACTCAGAAGGACTAATTGCTGATCCAACTCCCACTGACATCAACAGGAGTTTTTTCTATTGACTTTAGTAGGTGCTGGATTGGGACCCTAAACCATAACAACGGAGATGCCCTCAATCCAAACATCTGCAGAAGTTTGTGTGTTAGCAGGTGCATCAGTGAACTAGTCTACAGTGTCCTCGGTAAAAGAATACTTCAGTTAGTATCTGACAATTAGCAGTGTAATACGAGACAGCTACATTTGATTCCTTCTCTAGAATGAATCACCAGCCCTGGCATAGACTAGAGATTCTTGGTTGCCTCTGTTCCTGGGTACCCAACTTGAGATCCCTTAGAGATTCCTGATTTTCCAAAAGTGCTGATCACCCACTCTCTTAAAATCAGGCCCCTTTACAATGTCTCAAGTTGTGCATCCAAAAACTGGAGTCACCCAAAATCACTAGTAATTTTTTTAAATTTTAGTAAGTCTCCAGACATTGCTGAATAATTACAGACAAAATATCAACTGGGGCAAGAGATCTGCCTGCTTTCTGATCTGAGCAAAAGCATTTTATTCTTTCTGGACTGGAACTTAAGCTGGGACAAAATGGAAAAACATGGCATATAGTCGTTTAAATCATTGCCAACCCACCATCTGTCATATGAATATAAACAACATGCTGACATCTTCAGGCAAAGAAAGAGCAGCAGGGCAGGGGTGTGTTGCCTCAACCCTACCCCTTTTCCATATATATACCAATGTTCTACTTCAAAAAGCAGTTGTCAAATTCAGGACTCTGAGATAAATCCCATGCTACCTAATTACTATCACCTACTCATGATAGCTTCTGAAGGACCTTATACTTGATAGGGGACATGCTGCAGCTCATGGACCCTACAAGTCAACCTGAGGAATCCAGGATGTTTCAGAAAAAGCTCCACGATAACAAAACAAATGAAAATGTTATTCAACAAAGAACCTGAACTATATGTTACGTGCAAGAGGAAGTTTCCAGCTGGTTATAAAACCATTGCAAGAAAAGCATTCCATACCACCAACTATTGAAATATTACACCCCAAAAAGACTACTGCTGAAATTGTTCAGTAGTTTAATTCAGCCCATTTCACTACAGCAAATCAAAGTTTGTACAAAAAGACCCAGCTGTATAGGGAGAGACTATACTGAATGATGCAAGACACCAGCAAAAGCCCTGCACTTGAAGTTCTGCCAACCAATACTGTAATAAAGATGTGACACACAGAAATGCTGATGAGAGACTGAAATTTATTTTTTGGCTCCAGTCACCTGGCATGGAAGAGGAGTACTAAAGATTTTATGCTGGTCAAATGACAGGACTCAATATTTGTTATCATCTTTCCCCACACACACACACACCTTTTTTTTTTTTCGTTTTTGAAAGTCAAATGCAAATAAAACATAATAGCAACTAATGACAACAAACAAACACTGCTAGTTAATAGAACACACAAATGGAGACACAGAGGATGCAGCTCACGGTTGCTGATGACCTGAACCTCCCAACAGGTGGCAGGATCATTTTGTCTCTAATTGGACATCTGCCCATCATTATTATCTCTGAGACTCTGGAGCTTTCTGGCCACATAACCCCTTTCTTGCTCCCCTTCTGCCCTGGCCTGTTTGACCACTGAGGTGGATCTGCCACGTGGAGCTGTGTCTGCGGCTCCCGGTTTGTGCATGTATTTTAATGGTCAATGATTGGACAATGATTGTATCTATGCAACAGTGTACTACTTAGCTAAAAAAGCAGCAGAGAATCCTGTGGCACCTTATAGACTAACAGAAGTTTTGGAGCATGAGCTTTCGTGGGTGAATACCCACTTCATCGGATGCATGTGTATTCACCCACGAAAGCTCATGCTCCAAAACGTCTGTTAGTCCATAAGGTGCCACAGGACTCTTTGCTGCTTTTACAGATCCAGACTAACACGGCTACCCCTCTGATACTTAGCTAAAGTTATCAAGCAATCCACTTTAAACACAACACTCCATTAGTTTTGATTAAAGAATAAAACAAGTTTATTTAGCTACAAAGAGATATCTTTTAAGTGAGGACAAGTACCAGGTATTCAAGTCAGAAATGGTTACAAGGGAAATAAAGATAAAATGCTTCCTAGTAGCTAAAACTTAACCAGCTAGACTTGGTTCAGTGTAAAATCCTTACCACATGTTCCCAGCAACAGGGCTAATCAAATTCTCAGGTCATAACCCCTCCCATACTCCAAAGGCAGGTTCCTTTGTTTTCGTAAGTGAATGAGAAAGAAAGAAAGAAAGAAAGAAAGAAAGAAAGAAAGAAAGAAAGAAAGAAAGAATCGGTTAATCTGGGGTGGTTTTGCCCCTCACTTTTACAGTCCAACCACCACTTGAAATGAATTTGCCAGAAAGTTACCCCTAGATATATTTCCTTCCAATTATGAGGATAGCGACGTGGAGTATTGTGGTGAAAGAGGTTCCATGTTGTTTGTTAAATGCAGATCAATCTATCCCTGCCCCGTCCATTGCCATAGAATGGCCACTTGACCAGTGATTGCCAATCCACTTTGATGAAACTTGGCTAGAGGCATTTGTTTGTCCTTTGTCTGTGAGGAATAGGTTTACACCCTCCCCCAGACCCATTGTCTGGTAAACACATTTCGATCATAATTTCAGCTTTTTTTCATAACTTTACATATAATGTTGCTACACACATTTCACCATGATATTACTGAACACCAAGTTATTAGTTTTCCAATGACATCTCACAAGGCATATTTTATACACAGATTATGACAGTAGTGTGTAGGGTATGATTAGTGGGTGCATTTGGTCACTCCCAGCTTATAGTAAATTCATCTAGGCTACATTGCCCTACTTTGCTTATGAGAATATCATGTTGGGCTGTGTCAAAAGCCTTCCTAAAATCACGATCTATTCCATCTACAGCTTCCTCACTATCCACTAGGCCAGTAACCCTGTCAAAGACAGAAATTAGATTGGGTTGGTGTGATCTGTCCTTGACAAATCCATGTTGGCTATTCCTTATCACCCTGCTGTCCTCCAGGTGCTCACAAATTGATTATTTCAAATATTTATTGATGCATCTCTCCAGGCATCAAAGTTAGGCTCACTGGTCTATAATTCCACGGGTCTTTGTTCTCCTTTTAAAAGCAGGTATTATATTAGTCCTTGTCCAGGCCTCTGGGACTCAGCCATTATCCATGAGTTCTTAGTGGTAACTACTAACAGTTCCAAGATTGCTTCAGCTAGTTCCTTGTGTTCCCTAGAATGAATTGCATCAGGCCCTATTGACTTTAATACATTTAATTAACTTATCTAAACATTCTTTAACCTGCTCGCTCCCTATTTTGGCTCATGTTCATTCTCTCTTGTGGTTAATATTAATTGTGTGAAGCATCTTGTCACACTTTAACTTTTTCCTAAAGACTGAAGCAAATAAGTATTCAACACCTCAGCTTGGATGTGATCTGTTATTAGCTCTCCTTCCCTGCTAAGTAGAGGACCTACACGTTCTTTCATCTTTTTCTTGCTCTTAATGTATGTATAGAATCTTTTATTGCCTTTTAACTCCCTTGCTAACTATAACTAGCCTTAGCCTTTCTCATTTTCTGCCAACATGCTTGTGCTATTCTTTTGTACTCCTCTGTGATGTTGTATGATTGAAATATGACCATTTATATAATTAATATTGTCACTTTTAAACAACTGCTACAAAGCTTGCACAAAGTATATCATGTAAGGTGTCAACGGAAAAGTTAGGGTTAGCTAAAGATAATTATCCTATTTAAATCTATGTACCATCACTGTATCTTAAGGGGTGAATATTGGCTATACACCTGTATCCCAAATGTATTTGTTCCTGGGGTAACACCCACCAGGTAAAATCTATATTGAAGCCACACAGCTTTGTGCTGATGGTCCATCAAAGGCAATTAACTTGTTACACTAATAAAATAATACCAATGGGATCTTATAAGAGAAACAAGGCAAAACACCACATTTATTGCAAACACAACAGACAGTTGTTACATTCATTCATTCACACAAACACTCACACTCCAGGTTCTGCATTAATCAGTTATAGTTACCAGCCTGGAAGTTGCTCATGACAGAGTACTGGCTAGGTATCCTGTCCGTGAAAGCGGAGCTGAGTCTGTGTCAGATGTGCACCTGATGCTCCTGGAGGGTGGTAGCAGAACCAGATACTCAAAGTTCTTAGTCTTTAGAGTCCATTTTTATAGGAATTTATTCCTATGTCAGTCTATGGGAATTGCTTCATCCTGCTGTTGCTGAATCAATCAGCAGGTGGCACATTCCTGATGGCTCCGTGCTGTCAGATGTTATTTTTTCTCATCCTTTGAGATGGTGGGGTGGATTCCAGTTTGCCCTCCGGGGGTCATCTGGTTGTTCCCACTTGATGCCTTCTTCGGCCAATGGATACTGCATTCCTAGGCTGGCACCTTCCTGATCATTCACGTAAACCAAACATTCATTTACATACATTCCTTCTTCTAATCACATTTATTTTTCATGTCTCCACCACTTTTGGGGTGTTATTAACTTATTTGAGACTCCCTGCCCTTTGATTACAGAGTATGTTTAGAGAATAGAGTCAATCGACTGTTTGCAAGTTTTACATAGCAATAAAATATCTTTCTGAGAACAGATGCAACCAATGGCTTGCAAGTTTTACACAGACAGTAGCTTGTAAATTAACAATAAATCCAAGAGATCTTTTACTTGGTAATGCTATGAGATTTAAATTATGTATTTAAATTATGCGGGAGCAATTACAGGGAATCACTTTCATTTCTAATATAAACCTTCTTTAATATCCCTACAAACTCTCACAATAGGCCATAGACAAAGCTTGTCCCACCAGGTGAGCCTTCCTGTGGACACCCCAGGCAGAATATGGGTAATGGCTGACCCTGTGAGTCAGCAAGCCATGTATGGGCATGTGACTTGCTCATGTGATCCTCGACTCCATCTTGTGCCTGTAATTTATAAAGAAAAGAAGAAGAAAGTTAAAATGGTTTAGGAGAGTGCTGGGGTCACCCTGCAAGTGACCAAAGCTGGTGGAAGCCAACCAAAGCTGGTAGAAGCCAGAATGTGGCTGATGTGTTGCTGAGAGGCTGCTGGTGTTACAGCTGCTAGACCAGGGCTATGGCTATGCACAGACAATCAGGTGAGACCTGCATGCTAGTGGGCTGATGGTGAATGACCCAAGTTGGGAGTAACAACCACAAAGCATTGTTAGGCATCCAAGATTGCCGGGCAAGCGGTGTCACAACCTCTCACTGGTCTGAACTGCACCCCAGAATGTGACAGTGGGTGAAAAAGTGATTGGAAGATCATACTCAAAGAATAGTTATCAATGATTCACTGTCAAACAGGGAGGCTGTGTCTAGTGGGATTACACAGAGGTCTGTCCTGGGTCCAGCATTAGTCAATATTTTCATTAATGATTGGGATAACGGAATGGAGAGTGTGCTTATAAAATCTGTGGATGACACCAACCTGGGAGGGGCTGCAAGCATTTTGGAGGATAGGATTAGAATTCAAAACTGTCTTGACAAACTGGAGAATTAGTCTGAAATCAACAAGATGAAATTCGGTAAAGACACGTGTACAGCTCTACACTTAGGAAGGAAAATCAAATGCATAACTACAAAATGGGGAATAACAGTAGTGAGTAGTACTGCTGAAAAGGATCTGGGGGTGATAGCAGGATGTATTAACAGGAGTGCTGTATCTAAGACATGGGAGGTAATTGTCTCACTCTACTCAGCATTGGTGAGGCCTCACCTGGAGTACTGCGTCTAATTCAGGACGTCACACTTTAAGAAAGATGTGGAGAAATTTCAGAGCAGTCATAGGAGAGCAAAAAAAATTATAAAAATGTAGAAAACCTGAGCTATGAGGAAAGGTTAAAAAACCCAATCTTGGGCATGTTTAGTCTTGAGTAAAGCAGATTGATGTGGGACCTGATATAAAGTAGAAGGTAGAACAAGAAATAATCAGTTTAATCTGCAGCAAGGGAGACTTAGATTAGATATTAGGGAAAACGGTTTAATTATAAGGGTGGTTAAGTACTAGAATAGGCTTCCAAGAGAGGTTGTGGATTCTCTGCTTTTAAGAACAGGTTAGACAAACACCTGTCAGGGATGATGTGACACAGAGGCCTATTTGTGCCTCACTATTCTGTATCAGCAACTCTTATGAGGCTTGACATATTCATTACACCTAACACATGGTTGTCCTGATATATACCCAAAAGGTGGCATGAAAGATATGATTGGAAAATTGAAAACTCAGTGATCATCAATATTCTTGTGTGCTGCATGAGCACGGTGCTAGATATGTGCTAAAATTATGTTCTTAAATTTTGTTTGGCAAGCAAGGCATAAGCTCAGTGGGCTCTAGACAAAGGAATGTGTATTTGTTTGTCTGACCATCCTGGTCATCAGGCAGAGACAAGTAAGGATTTACGTAAGAAGGTAAACAAAATCATCAGCCTAGCGAGTAGAGGAAATATCCTCTTGCAGAGGTCTGAATCTCAAAGGATAAGCAATTGAATCAACTGCTTTTATACAATATCAATAAAAGTGTATTGAGTATGTATGAACCACAGGGATGGTTCATATGATTGTGATATGTGTCTATTACACTCAGGGACGGCTCTAGGCATTTCACCGCCCCAAACACGGCAGGCAGGCTGCGTTTGGTGGCTTGCCTGCGGAGGGTCTGCTGGTCCTGCGGCTTCGGGAGGCACGGCTGCGGGATGTCCGCCGAAGCCACGGGACTAGCAGACCTCCCGCAGGCAAGCCGCCAAAGGTAGCCTGTCTGCCACCCTCGCGGTGACCGGCAGAGTGCCCCCTGCGGCTTGCCATTCCAAGCACGCGCTTGGCGTGCTGGGGTGTGGAGCTGCCCCTGATTACACTCTATGAGGCAATATGGATACTCATTACTATTAGGCTGTGACCAAACCCAGGGAAAAACAAATTTCCCCTCAGGAGGGAAGGCAGCATTGTGAAATCAAAACAATTGAAGCCCCATTTACATACAAATCAGCAGGGGGAACGGGAAATCCAGAGGAAGGGAAGAACAGCTTGAGGACATCCTGAATCTGGGGGCAAAACCGTGAGTTTGGGAAAGTGTGTGTGTCATAAACAGATAGTTGAGGGTTAATGTCTCTTTTACCTGTAAAGGGTTAAGAAGCTCAGTGAACCTGGCTGACACCTGACTAGAGGACCAATAAGGGGAACAAGATACTTTCAAATCTTGGTGGAGGGAAGTCTTTTGTTTGTGCTCTTTGTTTTTTGGGGTGTTGTTCGCTCTTGGACTAAGAGGGACCAGACGTCAATCCAGGCTCTCCAAATCTTTCTGAATCAGTCTCTCATGTTTCAAACTTGTAAGTAACAGTCAGGCAAGGCGTGTTAGTCTTATTTTTGTTTTCTCAACTTGTAAATGTTCCTTTTTTGCTGAGAGGATTTTACCTCTGTTTGCTGGAACTTTGAACCTATGGCTAGAGGGAGTTCCTCTGAGCTATAGGAATCTGATTACCCTGTAAAGTATTTTCCATCCTGATTTTACAGAGATGATTTTTACTTTTCTTTCTTTAATTAAAAGCTTTCTTTTTAAGAACCTGATTGATTTTTCCTTGTTTTAAGATCCAAGGGGATTGGATCTGGACTCACCTGGGATTGGTGGGGG